>NC_080044.1:70851720-70883316 GCF_012489685.1 Lotus japonicus | reverse complement strand
CTTCTAACTATTCCTTCTCATTCTAGGATAACATGCTTTATTACTCTCGTAGAACGTGCAACACACCTAACTTGCCTTTACTGTCGAGCTTTGACTTTATAGTTATTACGCCTAATAATACTTTATTTGACCGTTGCTCGTGTTTAAACTATAGAAGTTACACGAGGTTTAGAATAACGCGTTAAGCCTAGAAAAGTAGTATGGCACCGATGCGTTTAACAAAGGAGCTAGAAGCTGAAGAATGAATCTCCGAGAGATTCCGTATGGATAGTATACGTATGGTGTCGAGAGTGTGTAGTTCCGTAGCGGCATCATTGAGGATTTAATATCAGGGTAATTGTGACTACTGGATGATAGGAACTCATTGACTGTTCCAGTGGGTTTTTCTAAATTTCACCTTCGATGTATTAGGCTTGATCAACTTAATATTGAGGGGGTGATATTCGGAATCAGAACTGGTAATGGACTTTGATAGAAGGATGTGTAAGATGAATTTGAATTGATCGAGGTTTAGTCGGATTTGGGAGGAAAGTTCGTGTTAAGCACTTGATTGTAAAAGATTAAGATTTAAATCTTTGGAAGTTGATGATTGTCGTATATAAATTAATTGGTTAGTTCGTGTGATTACTCCAAGTAGAGGTAGACTAAGTCAAGAGATTTAATGTTGGAAAAATATTAGGTATTTTCTCGGAAGTTATGAAGTCATAGGTTATGTGATTACTGAGTGGAATTGTTAGAGACTAAATAGGTTGGATTTAATCAGGTTATAGATGATAGCTTGATAGTAGCAAGATTGAGAAGAATTAACTTTGAACTAGATTGTTGTAGTCGAGTTCGAGGAATAAGTTTTGCTAAGTGCATGATTAATTTGTGGAGACATTATAGTCTTAAGAGATGAATTTTCACTTGAAAAGTGTTGAAGGGTCAAAGGACATTACCGATGCAAACTAGATAAAAGTTTAGATTTTAAGCCCATGAAGTTTAACTTGAATGTGTAAGACTTAGAGAATTGTCAGGAGTTTGCTGGAGTGACTAAGTGTTGAATCAATGATTAAGTTAGAAAAAGAAAGTTTTAGCATAAGTTGAATACTTGGGATTGTTGACATGGATTTCAGGAAAACATGCTAAGATTACTAAGTGAGATTTACTAAGTTGGATTGAAATCTTAGGGTTAAGATTGACCTTGAGAGTTGAGAATCACGTACGAGTAGGAGATCTTATGGTTGTAGGTGTGATAATAGGATTTGAATCTTAGAAGATTAGAGATCTGAAGATGAGTTGCGGGTTAAGACCATTGAGGTACAGTATAAGAGAGATCTTGAAGTAAAGGAATTCGGAGTTGTGTAGAGTGTTAAGGTTGGTTATAAGTTGGTGATCGATTGATGTTGATTATGGGATTGCGGACATAATGAACCATGTGATAAGATTTGAATGATGTTAGCATAGTAAGTTATGATTATGGATATCAGGATCAAGTTGTGAGTGTGAAAGCATGACGACACTTATCAGGTCGTTTGTGTAAGCGAAGGAGTTTTAGTTTTAAGAAATGGATATTCACTTAAGAAGTATTGAAGGATTAAAGGCCATTAGAGGACCAAACTTGGTGAAGGTTTAGGTTTTAAATCTATGGATTTCTGTCTAAGGTGTGTAGGACTCGAAGTTTGTCAGAACTTGATTGAGAGATTAAGAAATTGATTGACGAGATGGTGATTGAGATACAGAAAGGAAAGTGCTAGTATTAAGATGAATACTTGAAGTCGTTATATTTGGGCAAGTTTCATAGAGTCTAAGAGTGAATGGAACCTTGTTATGGATTCTGATGAGGTATACTAGAGTTAACCAATGAATTCTACTAAGTTGAATGAGGATCCTAGGGCTAAGGTTGACCTAGTGAGCTGAGATTCATGTACGCATAAGGAATTTAGTGGTGTTAGCGGTTACGATAACAGTTAAATCTCGGGAGGTTGAAGGATCGGATGATAAAATGACTAGTTAAGTCCTTTGAGGTATAGTTATGATTTAATCTTCTAGGGGATGAGTTCTGATTTGTGCGAAGTGTTAAGGATTTCAATAAGTGTAAATTAGTTTGAGTAAGGAAAGTTTTGAAGAAAGAGATGTCAATAATGGGTTGTTAGATATTAAGATGAAGATTTGCTTATAAGTTGTTGATAAGTTGATGTTAAAGGGAATGAGTCTAGTGATGCACTAGGTATTAAGGCTCAAGTCGAGGTTTAATTTGAAGGGTGACTAAGTAGAAGATTGATTTCATGGTGCTATATGGGAGTTAGATGAAGAGACCAAGGAATAATATTCGGAGTTTTTGCTGAACCCTAAGTTTCGAGGACGAAACTTTCTTTTTGGAGGGTAGTAATGTGAGACCCAAGTTTTTGAGTTGGAATAAACCGAATAAAATTTCTTTTCACGATTAATTTGATGTAACGTGAAGGGAAAACCTGAACAAGGGGTAAATGGATGGAATGAATTTGTGAAGGAGAAAGTTCAAGAAAAGCTAAAGATTGTATCAAAGTCGATAAGAGTTATAGCACGACTAATATTCGCATTTAAAACCTAGGACAAGAACTTTAGGAAACAAAACTATGTTCCAGCTTTGGAACACTATAGGAATATAATTTCCAACAAACTTCCAGCTTTGGAACACTATAGGAAATTTTCCAAAAATCTTCTAGAGGAAAATAAGACTTTCTCTTATTCCTTTCCAAAACGAGCGTTTCGATACGAAACTCTAGGATGTACGAACGTCTGATTCCGATACTCGGAAGTTTGCCGAAACGGAATCCCTGATAGTTCAGAAACCCTAAAATCGACGGACGATGGAGACTTTTCTACTCGGGGCTTCAAATAAAGATTTCATCCGCGGACGCTCACTCTAATCGACGTTCCAAATCTTTCTTCAGAAGGAAGTTTCTGCATCCGAGGTCAATATCATAAAGTGCATAAAGTGCATTTTTAATGCCGGTAGACATTAAAAACAAGCCTCGAAAACCAAAAATCATACTGATATTTCTTTGAAGAATTAGAAGATTCAGCGGGAAGAATATTGTGTCTAAAATACGTTGGAATCAGTAGGAAAAATCGGAATCGCGAAATTTTCATTTTTCCGCGTTTTCCATTTCCTATATATAGTATGAAAAATGAAAAAAAAAAAAAAAACAAAAAATTGCCATTTGGAGAGGGAGTGGCCGAGAGCTTGGAGGAGAGAAAGAGGAGAAGTGATTTTCGCCGTTTCTTGCCCGATTGCTTCACCGTTCGTTGCTAATCGAAGACATCGAGGTATAGTTACTATCTCTCACTTCTGATCGTCAGATCTGTCGACTTCTTCTATGTCTTTCTGTGCTCAAAGTTTTGAGCTTTTTGTAAAACTGTTCAAATAAGCTGATTTCAGTGTCTAAACTTATTCCCTGCATGCTTCTGAGCGTGTTCTGCGGATTAGATTTTGTCAGATGTCGACGAAATGCCGCCGGAATCAATTTTTGCATCAAATACCCATTTCTGGGCAAAGTTTCGTTCTTTACGCTTAAAACTGACGATTGAGCTTAGTGCTAGTAGGATTAGTCGTCATAAACGTCGTTGTTGACATTCCCATCCAATTTGTTTTTCGAAAATTCAGTTTTGAAATTCTGAGCTAAAAATATTGACCAAAATACCCCTGCGACAGTTTTTAACCCGATAATTTTTCTGAGAGTTTCCCTGGCCTAGATATCGCCTAAGAATACCTAGGAATTGATTTAGATCGAAGAAAAAGTTCGAAAACCCTATTTTCCATAGTGGCCGAAACCTATTTGCTTGGGTACCGTGTCCAAAAATAATTTTTGGGTCTCTATGACCTGAGACATTGCGTAGCTCTTTCAATTGTCGAAATTTTGGCGCCGGTTTCGTGTCATTCCGAGTTCTGTAGCTCGAGTTATGCACGTTTTAGCGAATAAAGTGTTTTTGCACAAAACTTGAATCGAGTCAAAACTCATCCATTCGGGGAAAGCCCTTTCATTCGTGCCTAAGTGTTGTACTCTGAAGTTTCTTGAGCTTTGTCTAACTCTAGTTAGTATTGTTTCGATTATGTCGACTTAATTTGATTGATTTCTGCTTTGTTTGCTCTAAGGTTCGTTTGTGGAAACCTTGGGCTTGACTGAACAAGCTTGTGAGCGAGACCTGCACCGCGAGACTAGAACAACTCGAGGTTAGGGCAACTTACTTACTAGCTATTTCCTTGTAGGCGTCGATCAATTCGACTGGGTTATTGTGTTGATATTGAATATTGCTTGGATATTGTTTATCGCTTTATGGAAAAATGTTTTCTGAGAGGCTTCGGCCGTTTGCTGGTTAATCTAGGATGTGTTGGAATATGCTGTTTATGCTTATTGATTGCGCTGATTTAGTTATGCTATTCCACTTATATCTGTGATACTGATGAGTGAGGATAACGGGCAAGTCATGCCGAATTTTATGAGATTTTTGAGAGAGTTCGAAAGGACGAACGGAGTTCGGACCTTGTTATGTTTTAATGGATCGAGACCTTCTCAAGGAATTGTTTGGGATTATGGGATCCCTGAAACTTATAGGAAGTATTATAAGATTAAAAGAAACCTATTTTCTCAAGGAAAACTCATAAGACATTAATCAATCTCTAAAACCATTGAATAATGGTAACAACCTTAGATAAGAGCTTGGAGCTTGAATATTAGTTTGAAAGATGAGAAGGGTCGCCGAGTCCAAGTTTAGAAGAAACTTACAAGTTTCCGAGTATGTTGATACTCTTTTGCTCGATGAGCAGTTTATTGTTTGGCTATCTAAAGTTTAGCCGGAAATTATAAGTTTCCAAGTACTTCGGTACTCTTCGCTCGATGAGCAGTTTATTGTTTGGCTATCTAAAGTTTAGCCGGGAACTATGAGTTCCAAGTTCATTCTTTCTTCTTTTGATTAATTCATTTTGTCGCATAATCGACATTATCTTCGGCTTAACGGGCGCGAATCCTTATGTTCAACCCGACGGGTTGGACCGATTCGGCAATAATCGTTTGACACGCGTGAATCCTTATATTCAATCCGAGGGATTGGATCGATTCGGCGGTAGTCACTCGGGCACGCGTGAATCCTTATATTCAATCCGATGGATTGGATCGATTCAGCCATCGCCATATAAACTCGCGTGAGTCCGTGAGTTCAATCCGAGGGATTGGACCGATTCAGCGATAATATTTCGACACGCGCGGATCCTTATATTCAATCCGAGGGATTGGATCGATTCGGCGATAGTCATTAGACGCGCGCAACGTCCGTATGTTCGACTCTAATGAGAGAACCGACTTGGCGTTGTCATTTACTGCGTGTGCGAGTCCTTGTGTTCGACCCAATGGGTTGGATCGACTTGACATGCCTATTTTTGGGATCAACGTTTGAATTGACATTGCATGCATACATGCGCCCAATATGGAATTGTTGAGATAATGCTTATTGTATTGTTGAGATATTATTCATTGAATTGTTATTAGAGCCTTGATAACATACTAAGTATATACCTTAGGGTAGGCAATACAGAACATATAAATATATATATACAACATATATATATACATACCCCCTTATTCTTCACATGCTGTTTGTATTATCTACTATATTCCGTGAGTTGACCCTAGCGCCGTGGCTTTGTTTGTATGTTTGTGTTTGGGCGGTCGGCCTGCTGCCAGACGTTCAACAGATGATTCAAGAAGGTTCGTCGTTCGGGGAGGACCCGGAGCGAAATGACTACTACTGAGCCTTCGACGTGGACCCGGACTTCATGGAAGATCAGATGAGGGTCGAAGATAGTGGTGTAGGATATGGGTGGTTAGAGTTACTGATTTTGGTTGTCATGGTCATAGCTCTGATTCATCAGTTGTATTTTGGGGCAGGGTAGGTTCCCGACTATTAGCTTTTTGTGTGATTCTCTTCCATGAGGATCACAGGGAGTTTGTCGGGCGTAGGAAGTCTTTTGGAGGCCGTTTGGGGCTAATTTATTTTCTTGGAGGACTGTAGTTATAAAGCTTGTGACTCTGACTATGAGCCGCACTTATTTGCCCGCGGGCACTACTTTCAATTACTTAATATTACTTTCCGTCACTTGAGGACACTCGTGACGATGTTTTTAGTTGCAGCAAGGGCTGTGCTTATTTTGTATATTAATCGCTGTTAATTGCGATTGGGTTGAGACCTTATTTCGACAAGTCTTTTTATTTAAACAAAACACAAAAAAAAACCCTGCTTTTCCGCTTTATTTTATTTTTGAGTTACTAAAGTGACGCCACCGAAATCGGGGTGTTACACAATCCAGGAATGGATCATTGGAAAGCAGCCAAAAGAGTTATGAGGTATTTATAGAGAACAAAAGATTATATGCTCACATATAGGAAGTCAGACCAATTAGAGATCATTGGATATTCTGACTGATTTTATGGGATGCCATGATAGTAAAAGATCCACTTCGGGCTATATTTTCATGTTGACTGGTGGTGCAGTTTCTTGGCGTAGTACCAAGCAAACTCTTATTGCTTCATCCACCATGGCAGCTGAATTTGTAGCATTTTTGGGGCATCTAACCATGGGATTTGGTTGATGAATTTTGTCACTGGGCTGCGAATTGTGGAAGGAATTGAAAGACCGCTTAAGTTATACTGTGACAATAAATCAACCATCCTATTTTCAACAATAATAGGAGCTCGACCAAGTCAAAACATATTGACATCAAGTTCCTAGTTGTTAAGGAAAGGGTACAAAGTTGACATTTTTCTATAGAACACATAGGGACAAACTCCATGATAGCGGATCCTCTTACAAAAGGTCTACCCGCATAAGGTCTTTCATGAGCACACTGCTCACATGGGTGTTTTTCCGTGTGAGGAATGCTTAGTTTAGTGGGAGTTAGTCATTTATAAATTTTGTGTTCTATGTTTGGTATTATGCATGCATACTCTAGTATTTGGATTTTTTTTGGTTAATTATAAAGTTTGGTATTCTGTCATTTATGCTTTGTACAATAAGGTTATTGGATGATCTCACTAAAGTAAAGTAGGACCAGTTGAAAATTGACAAGTACAGGCCACCTTCTTGTGATTTTCATGCTGCACATTTCATAATGAATCTATGTCATTTAGTTATGTCAGTACTAGTAATCATTGATGGGTTTAGTTATGATTGATATAACGAAAATCGCTTTGGTTCTATGTACTGGCATGACTAATGGACGAGATTATTTGGATATGCTTAAGGTATATAATGGCAAATTTTTGAGCTCATAAAGTCTAACACGTGTGTAAAGTTACATATGTGACCAGTGGGAGATTGTTAGAATTTTGGGTCACAAATATAACTTTTAATTGTGTTAGGGCCGTTATTTAATTAGCCAAACTAAAGTGGTCTATTTAATATTGATCTTATGGCTAAGGGCATATGTGTTATGAAAAGGTATTGTGCAGATACCATAAGGCAATATTCTAATTTGATGAGGGGCCAAATTAGAAATATTGAAAACAGAATTGTAACTGATGCAGTTACTTATAGGGTTATGGTCCCCAATTGTAGACACAACGTAACAACGTAAAAAAAGTTTCTCCTCATCCCCATCAGGGGAGAACATCAGGAAACCCTAAGGGTGATCTACAATTGGAAGATCACAACCCCAGATCCTTCAGCGATTCTCATGGCTCATTCAGGTACGCTTCCGCTCTAGATCTTCATCGTGTTTTTCGGGTATGGGTTAATCAAGTGTGATTTAGGATTATGCTCCTATTTTCTATATGGGTAGAAAAGCATGTGGTTAGGAACAAATCCTTATTTGTAAGAAACCTACATCCCAAACTGCAAAAGACAACTCAATGTTAATTTTGAATCCAAACCTTTGAAATTTGTTTCAATGCATGAATTGAAAATAGATCTGCTTGTAAACTCGTACTATACTATCAGGAATGGAACAAGAAATATACAAGAGGCAATAAATTGACTCATACTAACATCATCATATGCTATTAGTAATTGTATAAGAAAAGTAAAGTTTTATAGTATCATTTTTGCTAATAGATGAAAATTTAAGACATACTAACATCTGCACATATTTTTTCTTTGCATTTTCTATCACATCATATATCATATCACTTATTTATCTTCTAAACTCACTTTTAGTGTGAATGAAGTTTTTTTGAACGTGTGAATGAAGTTGAAGTATGAATGATGTATTATTCTTATAAACACAACTGGAAGGTTGCAAACACCAAAATTAAAGAACACAAAACAAAAACATTAACGCCCTTGCCCTGCAAACAAACCCCTCCCTCCCAAGCCAACAACACCTTTAATCTTTTATTATTACAAAAACAATAACTAACCCCCCATCTTTATTTTTAACTGCCTAAAAAAACATTATCCAAAGTTGCAAACAGAAATAAATGTATTAAAATTGAGAAAAAAAAGTTGCTAACCTGAAAGGAGAAAAGAGTTGCAGGTCCAGGCTTGCAAGCACAATAAGAACAAATTGAGAAGGAGAAGAAATGGTTTCTTTGCAGATATGCAGATTTGCAACAAAACTCAACAAGAGGAAGAGATTGGACAACACTAAAACTATACATTGGTTTGTGTATGAGGAAGAAGATAGAATGAGGGAGAGGCACTGTCACCCAGAAGATGAGGAAAATACAGAGGGGAAAGGGGAAGAAAGGGTGAGGCGTTGTGGTGAGGAGCTTGAAGAGGATGCTGAGAATGTGGAAGACTTGATTATGTATATATAGGCCCTTAGGCATGGTTGAAAACTTGAAATGTCTACTACTAGTTTAATCTCAAATTGATGTACATGGGTTGATATATTTCTTTGCTGATAAAACAAACTAATCTCGACATTGTTTGTTGTATCTTGAGGGGTAAGAAAAATTATAGATTTTTTTTTTGGCTTAAATACTCTGGAGGTCCCTGAAATTGCATGTCGTACGAAAATAAGTCTCTGAAAAAAAATTTCCGAATCCCTGGAAATTTTTTTAAAATCAAAATAGGTCCCTACTCGTGTTACCAGCTTATGTGGCTCAATTTTTGCTGAGTCATTAATTCCACGTGGCTTTTATATTTTTTTAAAATACATATGGATTAAAAAAATAAAATTCCAGGGATTCAAAATCGGAAAAAAAAAATTTAGGGACTTATTTTCGTACGGCGGACAATTTCAGGGACCTCCAGAGTATTTAAGCCAAAACCATTTTTTTACTATCTCTCATATTTTTCTATCACATATTATATCTTTCCACTTTTAAGAGTAGCAATACTTTAAATCGCCCCAATGGCCTAATTTTACTTTCTTTGTTAGTGACGGAAAGTATCTGTCACAAAATCCTAGAAGTAGTACTAGTGACGGAATGTGAAGAAAGAAGTTTTCAGTCGCAAAGTACTTAGCGACGGAATATAATTTGCGACAAAGCTTATTCCGTCACAAAATCCTAGTGAATAAATAGAAAATAATTTGGCGACAGAAATTTGTCAGGGAATGTTTCTGTCGCAAAAATGCTAGCGGTGGAATATAATTTGTGACAGAAAATTATCTCTCCACATTCCGTCACTATTTCCTTTTATGTTATATACTAGAAATTTGTGACAGATTTATTTCCGTCACTAGAGCAGAAAGTAAATAAAGAATGGTTTCACCACTTGCCGCGAAGATTTCAAAAAAAAAAGACTGGAAAAAACCCACTAGGTGTGAGTATAATTGGACTGTGAACATGAGTCTTTTTTGAAATAAAAAATGTCACTCTGGGACTAGTGAGTGACTAGGTGGTGACTAGACTATCATGTTTTCAGTAAAAACATACACAAGCCATCGTTTTTCACCATAAGTGCATTTTTGCAGAATTTGGTAACTGGTTACGCAGTGTGAAAAAATCAAAAGACGAGCAATTTTTTTTTCTTTTGCAACAGTGTTGTATAAATGATTGTGTTGCTCTGTACATATCACATGGTTTGTGATGTGTGTACATGGTTATTATATTGTCCCAAACTCTTGTGGTCACCTTATTCTAGTACTTGTGATTCTTTTCATTTTTTTGTTGTCGTTATGGATGGATTATATTTAATTATTTTTGCAACCAAACAATCTTTTAATCGTATGGAATATCTCAACTCAAAGCCTCCCAAAATTGGATGTTAGATAACTTAAAACACACTGATCTCATTTTCTTAGAGAAATCACAAAATTGAACAAATTTACATCAGCCTTGTCATATAAATTAACTAACTTGGTGCCAAAATTCAAACTTTTCTGTGTTCACCATGCATCCCAATATTATTAGTCTGGATACCTTTTTGCGTTTTGAGCTCTTGTTTCTTTTCTTGGATTATATTTAATTATAGGCTTAAATAAGTTTTTGTCCCTAACCTTTACCATATGTTTGGTTTTTGTCCCTCACCGGAGTAAATGTGGGCTTTAATCCCTAATTAACCTTTGCCAAAATGTTTGGTTTTCATCCCTCCGGAGCTCTGGGTCAACGCCGGAGCTCCGGTGGCTCATGTGGCAATGCCACATGGAATTAATGAGGCCAGGTGTTATTTTTATTTATTTATTTTAATAAAAAATTTAAAACTCAGAAATATATCATCTTCATCTCCTCCCCTATTGTTAGAAGTCCCACATTGGCTAGAGATAGAGCATAGATAGCCTTTATAAGAGTTGTGCAAACCTCAACTCTTGAGCTAGTTTTTGTGGTTGAGTATAGGCCTCCTAATTTCTAAGCCTTTATAAGGGTTGTGCAAACCTCAACTCTTGAGCTAGTTTTTGTGGTTGAGTATAGGCCTCCCAATTTCTAATACCTATGATCTTCATCATCTTCTTCATGATATGCAAAAAAAAAACCCAGAAAATAAAAAAAAAAACCATAAAGAAACCCACATATATCATACCATAAAACTTTACAGATCAGTTTGTGGCTTTCTGCTGCAACTAAAACACAACTTAATTTTAAGAGAAAAAATGATAAATCATAAAACACAGGGAAAAGAAGAGGTGTTATGTGGGGTAAATGGGTATCAGAAATCAGAGAGCTGAGGAAGATTACATGACCATTGGTAACAAAATTCAAACCCTAGGTTCCCACATTCAAACCTAAATCGCACAATCCCAAATCGCAGATTCTTTCGGACAGGCTGAAGGATGGGAACGAGACACAGGGACGGGTTGGCAGCGCCTCTGAGTGGAACCTGACTCATTCTCTCAACTGGGTTCGTGCCTCCAAAGAAGGATAAGAAGAGGAATCAACGGCGGAGCTCGCCGTTCCATAAGGTGAAGAAGACAGATTGGAGGCCAAATAGGCGAGAGAGAAGAGGAAGAAGTGACCCAGGTGATTTCTTCGAGCTCCTTCAACTGTAGCACGCATCATATCTGAGGGTTAAAGTTTTGCAGTGCTACTGTCAAATTGAATGGTGGGTGGCTAGGTTTTATGCAGTTGGGATTTAGGGATAGGAATGGGTTTTTTGTTTATGGGTTTGGATGGGTTTTCATGTTTTGTTTCTGGGTTTGAGTTTTTTTATTTAGAATTTTAAATAATTTCTTTTTTTAAATTAATTAGGTTTTTTTAATTTAAATGAAAAATAAATTTCACGTCAGCTTATTAATCCCACGTGGCCATGCCACATGGGCCACCGGAGCTCCGGCGTTGACCCAGAGCTCCGGAGGGATGAAAACCAAACATTTTGGCAAAGGTTAGGGACTAAAACCCACCTTTGCTCCGGCGAGGGACGAAAACCAAACATATGGTAAAGGTTAGGGACCAAAAATTTATTTAAGCCTTAATTATAAGACATGTTTAACATAGGAGAATGTACTAATTAGTATCCATCCCGTGCTCCTTGCAAGGCACTCTAGCTAGCTAGTATGTTTATGTCTAATATCTATTTAATTATATGGTGGTCTTATATATATCTATCAGCTGTGTGAAGATGGGAGTTCTAGCTAGCCATAAAGTAACGTAGATAAGGACGATGTCATCATGATTCTATGCTAGCTATAATGATTCAAGTATCAGATTTTGGCCACCAATGCAAACACGTAGTTGGCAAAAAAATTAAGACAAGTACGTTAGGTCTTGTTTTTCTAAATGTGTGTCTATTGTTAGGGGAAAGTAGAGGGTGCATGGTAATTAATATATAGTTGGCATGAGATTCTCACTAAGGTTAAAATAGTTGGCACTTCTCTTGGTGATTTATGAACCTACATCATCATGTGATAACTGATCGAAGGTATCATGTCTATGTGCTATAGGTGTGTTTAATTTTTGTACGTTGCAGCATGCATCTATCTCATGACTTAGCTAGCTAGGCACAAAAATTATTGATGAACCCCTGCATATTTGGTTAGTATGTTACGTTATAATGGATAAAAAGTTAAAAAGAAGGCTTGGAAATATTGAGATTCTCTGGTCCGTGACCTCACAGCCAAAGGGTACGTACGCAAATGGCTCATCCACACCACCTCTACGTTCCTACAACAACATCAATACCAAAAGTTCTATCAAAAAATTGTATCAACTTCAAAATCAATTCTGAATATCAGGAAGCAATTGCATGATAAATTTAAGCCAAAAAACTAGATAAAACAACATTATAAGTAAAAGGGAATTTGCCCAGAATTTTCAGCAAGCAAATAATCAACAAAACATCCTAATTAAAAATATCACAAAACAACAATATAATTTATAACTCCTTCATCTCAAACACATGCACAATTGATATAGGCACACAATAAAAGACTATATATTGATGCTCTAACACCGAGTTACACTTATAACGTTGGGGACCTTGATACTTTGAGGAGGAAAAACAAAAGCTTGAACTTCTATAGTGAGAGCGGATGTATATATCAAACACAAGAGAAGTATTTCTCAGATGAGGGTAAAAGCTGCTTCTAAGTGAGTGAATTTTCCTTCGGTCAAGAAATCTATTTATAGCAAAACCCTAATTGCTTCAAAATATTTTGTATTTTAAGATATAATCTATATATCTCTGGTCCTTTCAAAATCAAATTAAAGGCTAAGTAAAAGATCTAACTATTTTCTCTTATTTTCTAAGCCTAATAAATAAGGAAATAATAAAATTTTATTATAATTTTTATGATCTCCTAAATTAATTATCTTATTACTTTCAAATTTATTTTGAATTTAAAAAGAAGATATTCCTTTTTTCTCATTAAAAAGATTTACCTAAAGATACACCTCCTTAAAAAAATTATTAAAATAAATAGGAGTATAATTATCTTTTAGATAATATGTAAAACCATTATATTTGAATATAATTCAATATGTATCCCTCAACTAATTTTCTATCTTTATCTCTTATTTTTTTCAATAAAACAACTTTATCTGCTCATAAACTAAATTTAAAACTAACACCTCATAATAAATTCCACAAATTCAAAATATATTTCTAAGGTTCAAAGTAGTCTTTTAATTACATTTCACTACAAAGAAATGTATTTTTAGTGGCATTGTTATTGTTAAATTGTGGCATTTAAAAAATGTCACAAGTGATATTACTGGCATTCACCTTAAGTGCCCCTATTCCAGGTGCCACAACTGCCTTTGTGGAATTTTTTTGCTTAAATGCCGGTTTTTGTATGCCACAAATGCTACTGGCATCTTTCAAATGCCACAAATTGAAACTGGCATCTTTTAAATGCCACAAACTACATATATGCCTCAAATATTTTTAAACATTTCTTCATTGTATCTATATTGTCATCAATTGACCCTGCAATGAAAAGAGTAGGCATATGTAAAATTTCTAATCAGTAGCTGAAATCCAAATGAATACCATAAAGTAGGCTATGTCCTTTCACCATTGAAATCGAACTAGAAGCCTAACTTACATGCATGACTTTACTCATCCATCTCATCCATTAATTCAATCCAATCTATCATAGAGTGATTATGCATGCGAGCAGATCTAACATTTTTCAATTTTCATTCATTCATAGATTGAATTTTCCAGGTTTTTCCCAAGGGGGTTTTCCTGGGAAGGTTTTAATGAGGCATATTTTATTATGCTGTGCTTTCAAGGAGGAGGGGGTTTATTCCTGACATGTTTTTTCACTGTTTTTTGCTTCTTTCTTACTACTTTATCTTTCTTCCTCTTTGTATTGGGTTGAAGTACCCCTTGTACTTCATTCAATATATTCATTTGGCTTATAAAAAAAAAATAGATTGAATTTGGAATGGACTTTCATCCATCAATTAATCTGAAAAAAATTCTACATTATTGTTTTTGTTGCAGATCAGAAAATGGCGTCATCAACGACAGGATGGTACAAAGGAAAGGTGAAAGGTGTTCCTTCAGGGGATTGCTTGGTCATTGTGGCCTTGACATCCACCAAGCCTGGTCCCTTGCTTAAGAAGAGCATCACTCTTTCCTCCTTGATTGCTCCTGGACTGGTACTCATTGTTTTTCATTATTGCATGTTTGATTACAATTGATGTTTGCTCTGTGAGTAGCTTCTGGGGAATTTCTGGACATGATTTTGAGTAATTAAAAGTGATTATGGCATGTTTTACTCACATATAAACTTTCTGTAATTTTTGAGAAAAATCCATTGTTGTTAGTGTGCTAAAAATGTGATTTTAACATGATTTGGAAGAGAAATTAGCTGCGGGAATTTTGGGATATTTGTTGATATCTTATCTTGAGTTTTGGACTTGGAAATTCGTTGATCGAGTGGCTAGATGGGTCACAGAAATATGTTGTTTAACTTTGAGCATATAGGGCTTGAATTTGAGGTGACAATGTGATGGTTATTTGTCCCATTAGATTGTCCCACATAATTGTTATGTCTTGAGAGATGTACTTGATCGATTCATCTTGATAGTTTCATAGAGTTGCACTATAGGACTGATAAAGGTTTTTTCCTCGTTGTTTGTACTGCTTTTGGCTAAACCTTTATGATTCAATCATAGTAAAGCAGATACGAGTTTATCGTCCTCAGGGATTGTGTGAACATTAGTTCCACCAGTTAAACATTGATCTGAGCGGATACAAATATGTTGGATAAATTGTTTTTATGGTTTTGAATATAAGGAAAGCGGTAAAAGTATGTTTACAGGGATAACAAAGAAGAAAACGTATTTAGAATGCATTTCCCTAATCCTCTAATTGCTTTCAACTCAAACACTTTTGCAATGGTTCATTTCATTTACGATGCCGAGAGTTATCCACCTAACTATCCCTAGCCTAGGTGAATCTATTAATTGGAATTCCTAGACGTAATCCCTTACCATCTAGAAAACCCAAAAGGAATAATATAGCTCAACTTCTCTCTCAAAGACATTCCTAATGACCAATTCATCCTAAGACAAGGTATCCTAGGCTTGCAAGTCTCCGTTCTCACCCGGAAACTCCTGTTAGAACTCATAACTTCCACCTGTCACGTAGAAATTCACTATTGTTCCTACCCAAGATATTCTCACCCTAAGACAATTGATACACTAAGAAGTTTCTCTCTTGGACCGGACCCACACCAATCTCTCGATCTAATGCTAGTCCCCTGAAATCTAACATGGATCAATCAATACTTGAAGCACAGAAAGCAGAACTTTAACAACGGTGTTGTAACCTAAGACATAGGTGTCTACTTTCATTGAACTAAGCATACACAAACTCACAATAATCTTCCGATCTATTTATGAATTAGTGAAACTCTTTTGATTATCAATTGATTGGTTAGAAGCATGAAGTGCAAAGAAAAACACAATACATGAAAGATTATCATTTACATTGATGAAAGAGCTTACAACAATCAAAGCATCAAGTTATAACATCCTAAATACAAAAATAGAAACAACAAGTACAAGGGATAAGGAAGAAAAGATGAAACCCAGAAGAACGGCGAAGGATCCACGACGATAGAAGCTTTCCCAAGCTTTCCATCGCCTCCGAGAGGTTGTCACGGTCCTTCGGCGGTCGTCGCCATGCTCCGGAGCTTCAATCCATCAATCCTAAACCCAGGGACCTCTCCTCCATGAAGCCCAAGTACCTAGCTCTATTTTGGTGCCAAAAGTGGGAGAAATTCGAAGAGAATGGGAGAGATCCCTCAAAAATATGATTTCTGGCCTTTTATACGTGTTTGAGGCGGCTACAGGCGCTCAGCGCCCTTCAGAGGCCGCTCAGCGCCCCTGTTTCTTCAAGTTGAAGAGTTTCCACCGTCATGGGCGGTCAGCGCCATATTTTGGGCGGTCAGCGCTTTGCTTTCTTTAGGACAAAGATTCCTCAGCTTCTTAGGGTGCTCAACATCTCCAAGTTGGTGCTCAGCACCCAGCCTCTCTAAAATTGCACATTTTTACTTTAAACTTGGATTCTTCATGAATTTCTTTCCTACATCAAAATCCAAGTTAAACACATGAAATATATAATGTTTACACAATTTATAAGTTAAAATTATGTATTTACTAAACTAATTACTTTAGGGATAAAATGATACAATATGCAAGCATACAAGTCAAATAAGTGCTTAAAATGATATTCAAATATACATAAAATGAGTACTTATCAAGGACTAACCCTTGAATTTTGTTGATATGTTGTTAATATCTTATGTGTGGTTTGTTGATAATATTTTTGAATGATGTTGTTATCTAATCTATCATGACATGAATTTGAATTTGAATGGTATGCTTATCTTTTATTTAAATTGTATTTGTTTGAGTTAACGTTTTATGTTTGCTACTTATTGTTTAGGTGCTTAAGATCTTTAGAAGATCGAGAACCATTCAGTGATGTTTAACCTATACGAATATGGAGGAAGACTTGAAGACAGTGGATCAATGATTGGCAAAAAAGTTTGAGGCTCTTCGTGATAAGTTGATGAGCTCCATTAAGGGCTTTACTGAAGCTAATTAGTGAAGAAGTCTTTACTGAATAAAACTCATAACTTGAATCCACACCTTTATTGAGTTCAGTGGCGTGTTTGTTTCTTCGAATTCCATAGCCTTTCCTCCAATTTGAACCACCCATATATTTCTCACACTCAGAAACAATGTCATCACCCCCCTTCAACCGTTCACCGACATGTTTGTTTCCTCAAATTGCTTAGCATTTCCAATTCCTCCAAATTGGATCATCCATCTCTT
This sequence comes from Lotus japonicus, assembly GCF_012489685.1. Taxonomy (NCBI): domain Eukaryota; kingdom Viridiplantae; phylum Streptophyta; class Magnoliopsida; order Fabales; family Fabaceae; genus Lotus; species Lotus japonicus. The sequence goes on along the minus strand of NC_080044.1, from coordinate 70,866,187 downwards.
CCTCGCTCTCCGACTCTTCACCGCCTTCATCAGACCAACCACTTCCCCTTCATGCCTTCGCTTCTTCTTCACCAGACTCAAGAACACTATCACCACCTTCTTCTTCTTCTTCATCACCATCGAGGAATGTGGGTTGATTCAAAGTCCCCCCCCCCCCCGCAATTTCAATTTATTGTTCCTCCAAAAATGCGAACATGTCCTCCGTGTTTGACCCTCACTTTTTTCCAGTTTCCTCCTCTACACTCTCCGCATTGTTGTTCTCGTTGATCAGAACATCCAAACTGAACTTTTTCCTCCTTGTGAGTTTCAATTTCAACTCACCATCACTCTCAACGATTCTTTCTATTTTCCGCTTCCCTTTCACTCTTTTCAACAACATTCCAGGGGGAACTTGTAACAAGAAAGCCCTAGTTATTTTCAATCCTCAAAATCAGGCCAAGAATGACATCGTTACACTCAATTCTGATGACGACTTCATTCTTGGCCTGAATTGAGTGTAACGATGTCATTCTTGACCTGATTCTGAGGATTGTCAAGAACTAGGGCTTTCTTGTTACGAGTTCTCCCTACAATGTTGTTGAAAAGAGTGAGAGGGAAGTGGAAAATAGAAAGAATTGTTGAGAGAGATGGTGAGTGGAAATTGAAACTCACGAGGAGGAAAAAGTTCAGTTTGGATGTTATGATCGACGAGAACAACAATGTGGAGAGTGCAGAGGAGGAAACTGGAAAAAGTGAGGGTTCAACACAGAGGACCCGTTCACATTTTCGGAGGAACAATAAATTGAAATTGCAGGGGGGGGAGACTTTGACTCAACCCATATGCCTTAATGGTGATGACGAAGAAGAAGGTGATGATAGTGTTCTTGAGTATGGTGAAGAAGAAACGAAGGCATGCAGGGGAAGTGGTTGGTCTGATGAAGGCGGTGAAGATTCAGAGAGCGAGGAAGAGATGGATGATCCAATTTGGAGGAATTGAAAATGCTAAGCAATTCGAGGAGACAAACATGTTAGTGAACGGTTGAAGGGTGATGACATTGTTTCAGAGTCTGAGAAATATATGGATGGTTCAAATTGGAGGAAAAGCTTTGGAATTCGAAGAAACAAACACGCCTCTGAATTCAATTAAGGTGTGAATTCAGGTTATGAGTGTTATTCAGTAAAGACTTCTTCGCTAATTAGCTTCAGTAAAGCTCTTAATGAAGCTCATCACGAACAACCTCAAACTTCTTCGCCAATTGTTGCTCCACCGTCTTCAAGTCTTCCTCCATATTCGTATAGCTAGATTAAATGTCACTGAATGGTTCTCGATCGTCTAATTGGAGGAAAATAATGTGTTCACTTAGCATTTAAAATAGCATTAAATGATGTTTTTCCAATTAATATCCTTGTATGAGCAATAAATGAGGAAAGATAAAATACAATCCAGAAGGTAAAATAGGGAAAAAATATTTTTTTGAAAATTAACAATATTAATTGTGTTCCTTAATATATGTGTTTCTTCTCTTTCTAAACCGTTATATAAAAGCCGAGATAGTAACATGTATGAAATAAAAAAACGGAAATAATCGTACTGGCTGCTTTCCACTTTTGTCTTTTGTCTCACATGCCACAGCTTATGTTTAAAGATCTGGTCATGGCTTTTGTCTCATAGCTTATGTTTAAAGAACACCAAGATTAGACCAATCAATTGATCAAGAATGCAGGCAAGCAATGTTTAAAGATCTTCATCAAATTTTGTGGGCATGAATATTTTTTTCCTAGTTTAAGGGACAAATTTCCTTTCATACGTGTATGGTTAATGTTCTGGGACGACCAGAGAAAGGGTGTCACCGAGCGAGACGACCAGGTAAGGGAATCACCCGAGTGGGGCCCAATTGGGACGACCAGGAGAAGGGAATCACCCGAGTGGACTCGACCACGAGCGGGACGGCGCTCACCCCCAGCCCGAGGACATGGACCCCACCACCTAGGGGTTGACCTAAGCCAACCACCCTACGGAATTAGGGTGGTTGGATGGTGGGCCCCCTAGGCAGTCTAAACCGTTGGATCACTGCAAATCGCAGAGGGAGCAGAGGGATCCAACGGCCCTCGACCCACCGGTACGAGCCATGCATGACGTTGCATGGCTCCAACCCTAATACTCCAACTTGTATATAAGGGGGGCAGCTCACTCATTCTAAGGTACGTTATTCTCTCCAATTTCAGCTACCCCTTTACTCGATTCCTCTACTCACTTTGGCATTGGAGTCCCTTGCAGGAGCCCCTCCCGGGTCCGTTCAACAACCCAGCACACCGGCTTCACTTCTTCGATCAGCAGCCCCGCTCTCGTGATCCGCACGATCATTTGGCGCCGTCTGTGGGGATCGAACCCACGACCACGACGGAGCACATAAACTTCTTCGTGGGAGCCATGCAGTACGCCGGGGCTACTGACCCGATCTACTGCCGCTGCTTCCCGATGAGCTTGGGGAAGGGCCCGATGAACTGGTTCCAAAACCTCCCCAACAACTCCATCCACAATTGGGAAGGGGTCATGTCCAACTTCTTGACCCAGTATTCCTCGGTAAGAAACATTCTGAAGTCAGAAGAAACTCTGGCTCTGATCAAGCAAGGCGAGAAGGAATCCCTGAAGGCTTTTCTTAACCGCTTCAACAAAGAAGCAGGAGACATTCCGGACCTCCTCCCTCAGGTCCGCCTGATCTTGGTACGACAAGCACTTAGGCCAGGTCCTTTCCTAACTTCTTTGGATGGAAAGAAGGCCCGAACGCTGGAGGAATTCCAGGCCCGATCAGAGAAGTATATTAACATGGAGGAGGCTGCAACATTAAGGTCCACCAATCAAAACCCAGGCCATCGACCCTCTGAGAAAACCCGAGACCCCGGTGAACCTAAGCGCGATCGCGAACCCCGACGGAAGAGTCAGGAGGAGAAGAAGCAGAAACGGAAGAAGTTCGATAGTTACACTCCTCTCAACTCCTCCCTCTCCCGCATCTTGCGGGAGAGAGCCTCCACCGACCTCCGGGACAAGCCCCCCCCACTCCTCACTCGGGGGGATAAGCTGGACTCCAAAAGGTTTTGCGAATTCCATGACAGCCCCGGTCATAACACGGACGAATGCCTGAACCTGAAGGACAGGGTAGAGGAACTGATCAGAGTCGGGAGATTGTCGAAATACGTTGCCCTCTCCTCGGATCACCTCCCTCGTCCACGCTCACCACCTTCCCGAAGGTCACCCACCCCGCCCAGGGCCCGTGCCCGGACCCCTCCCAGGAACCGAGCCCACACACCCACTCGAGCAGGGAGCCCTCGTCATCGCCGTAGTCCTGACCGACGCAGGAGCCCCGACCGTCGCCGAAGTCCGGACCGACGTCGGTCTCCAGATCGGCGGAATCACGATGACGTGCGAAGGCGCCATGGGACCAATCTGGTCAGTGTTGGTTCGATTGCTGGAGGATGGGCCGCCGGCGGACCATCAACCAACAGTCGGAAGAGGAGCACTCGGGTCATTATGTCAGCAACTGGACGACCTCGCCCCGGCTCCCTCCGCCCACCACAGCAGAAAGTCCCCATCACTTTCACGGAGGACGACTACGGCGCAGACACCGGCGAGGAGGACGACCCGATTGTCGTGGAAGCCCTCATCGCAAACGGTAAGGTACGGCGGGTACTCATCGATACAGGTAGTTCTGCTGATATAATGTTTTATGATGCTTATAAAACCTTAGGCTTATCTGTAAAGGACCTGATCCCCTATGACCACGACTTGATCGGGTTCACTGGGGACAGGGTCCTGCCATTAGGATATTTTGATGCATACCTCTCCCTAGGAGACCCTGATGTTTGCAGGACTGTCAAGGCCCGGTTCTTGGTGGTGAAATGCCCCACAGCCTACAACGCCATAATCGGCAGACCAAGCCTCAATGTCTACCGGGCCATCGTCTCCACCCACCACCTGATGTTGAAGTACCCATGGGCCGGCAGGGCAATTTCTGTACGCGGAAACCTAACCATGGCCAGGGGGTGCTACAACTCTAGCTGCAGATTGGCGCGAGAGGATCGCAAGAGGAAAGAGCCCGACCATGGGAAAAGAGTTGAAAGCTTTCACCTCCGAGCAGGAGCATGCTTGACCGACATCGACCCACGAGTGGACCAGTCCAGAGAGGATCAGCGCCTTAAGCCGGATGGGGAAGCCCGACCTGTCCAGGTCGGAAGCGGCCCCGACCAAACCACCAAACTGGCACGAGATCTTCCTCCGGATCTCTCAAACCGACTGGAGGCTCTCCTGAAGAGTTATGGGCACTTATTTGCCTGGTCGTCCTCGGACATGCCGAGCGTCGACCCAGTATTCTGCAGTCACAAGCTTTCAGTGGACCGGAAATTCAAGCCAGTGGCCCAGAAAAAGAGACAAATGAGCGCGGAGAAGCAAGAAGCGATCAGGGAACAGACCACAGAACTTCTGAAGGCCGGGATCATTCGCGAAGTCAAGTACACTACTTGGCTTTCGAACGTGGTCCTGGTAAAGAAATCCAATGGGAAGTGGAGGATGTGTGTGGACTACACGGATCTGAACAAGGCCTGCCCTAAGGACCCCTTCCCCCTTCCCAGCATCGATGCTCTGGTGGACAACTCCTCGGGATACGAATACTTGTCCCTCACGGACGCGTACTCTGGGTACAATCAGATTCCGATGAACAGGGACGATGAAGAGAAGACCGCCTTTATCACCGATCGGGGGACATACTGCTACACTATGCTCCCATTCGGCCTGAAAAATGCGGTGGCCACCTACCAGCGAATGTTGACCAGAATCTTTGGGGCACTCATTGGGAAGTCCGTCGAAGTCTACATTGATGACATCATAGTAAAAATACCGAAGGGAGGCGACCATGCAGCCGATCTGGCAGTCGTGTTCGAACAGTTGAGGAAACACAACATGCGCCTCAACCCAGAAAAATGTACCTTCGGCGTCAAGAGCGGGAAGTTCTTGGGATATATGCTCACTAGCCGTGGGATTGAACTAAACCCCGAGAAGTGCCAGGCTATTGTGGAAATGAAAAGCCCCAGGACGGTCAAGGAAGTCCAGCAATTGGCAGGACGAATGGCAGCAATCGGGAGATTTCTCCCCAAGGCCGCCCTGAGAGCTCTACCACTTTATACCTTACTAAAGAAAGGAGCGAACTTTGCCTGGTCGGGAGAAGCTGAACAAGCTTTCTCCCGGCTGAAAGAGATTCTCACCTCCCCACCAATCCTGTCAAGTCCGAAGCCAGGGGAGCCCCTGTATTTATATTTAGCTGTTCGGGACAAGGCGGTCAGCTCTGTACTAGTGAGAGAGGAAGCGGGAGTCCAACTCCCGGTTTACTTCGTCAGCCGCTCGCTCAAGGGAGCTGAGCTCAGATACCAGACGCTCGAGAAAGTGGCGCTCACCCTCTTAACCACTGCCAGACGGCTCCGAAGGTACTTCCAGTCTCATAGCATCATTGTCCGCACCGATCAACCAGTCAAACAAGTCCTCCATAAACCAGATCTAGCCGGTCGAATGGTGGGCTGGTCGATCGAGCTGTCCGAGCATGACATTCACTACGAACCCAGACGAGCGATCAAAGCGCAAGCCCTAGCCGACTTCCTGGTGGAACTCACGAACGATGAAGATCCTCCAGCGGAAATCTCCTGGATCGTCCATGTGGATGGCTCAAGCAACAAAGAAGGGGGGGTGCGGGGATCGTCCTCCAAAGCAACTCAGGGATGGTTGTAGAACAGTCGCTGCGCTTTGGCTTCCCAGCCACCAACAACCAGGCTGAATATGAAGCTTGCATAGCCGGTCTGGTGACGGCGCGAGACCTGGGGGCGCAAGACATACTCGTCTGCTGTGACTCCCTGCTGGTGGTCTCCCTAGCTAATGGGGAAGCGCAGGCCAAGGACCCAATTCTGGAGCAATACCTCTCCCACCTGAAGCGACTGGCTGCAACCTTCCGTAAGGTGGAATTCCGCCATGTCCCAAGGGCCCAAAACGACCGCGCAGATACCCTAGCAAAGCTGGCTAGAACCGGCAAACCCGGCCTGAACAGGACAGTCATTCAGGGCACCCTGGCCCTCCCCTACGTCTCAGCACCCGACTGTTCCGCGGGAGTCCACACCCTGAGCATTGACGCGGACGGCGATTGGAGGGCCCCAATTATTAAGAACCTAACAACGGGCTGGCTTCCACCCGATAAATTGGAGGCAAAGAAGTTTACTAGAAGCGTTTCCTGGTATACCATCGTAAACGGGGACCTCTTTAAGAGAGGATTTTCCACCCCCCTCCTCAAGTGCTTGTCAAAGGAACGAGCAGAGTATGTGCTCGCGGAGACCCATGAAGGCAGCTGTGGCCACCACCCCGGCGGGCGCTCTCTGGCAAGAAAGGTCCTCCAGGCCGGCTATTACTGGCCTACCCTGGAGAAAGACGCTGCTGATCACGTCAAACTTTGTGACCCGTGCCAGAGGCATGCCGACCACCGATTAGCCCCTCCCGAGAAACTCTCGACCATGGTCTCCCCTTGGCCTTTCCACCAATGGGGAATGGACCTCCTGGGACCCTTTGAAACCGCCCCAGGACAGCTGAAGCATCTGGTGGTCGCGGTAGACTACTTCACCAAGTGGATCGAAGCCGAACCCCTTGCAACCATCACTTCAGCCCACATACAGCGTTTCTTTTACAAGAACATCATCAGCCGGTTCGGGGTACCTGGAGTCTTGATTACCGACAATGGCACCCAATTTGCCTCCAAAGGATTCAAGGAGCTCGTGGGCGGGCTTCACATCAAGCACCACTTCACCTCTGTGGAGCACCCCCTGTAAGATCAAGTTTTGATCTAGTAGTACAACTCTATGTTTTGATGATTACAAGTTAACCTTTTGATATGAACAATTGTGGTACTCTAACGTGTTTTTCTGAGTGTGCTATTTACAGGCTCTGACCCTGACTCAATTTCACACAAATCAGAAGCACTGTGTATAAAGGGTAACCCAAGCAACGCTTTCGCATTCACCATGTTCAGTATGAACAGTGGAAAAGCTTCAGAAGATCTGAAGCTATACAAACTCTGATGAGGACTCAGTCGCTAGAAGCTCTGATGATCCAGAAGTTCTGACAACCAAGAAACACTGAAGGTTCAGATGTTCTGATGGTGTAGAAGACTCTGAAGATCCAGAAGCTGAATAGTGGAAACTCTGAAGTCCAGAAGCAAGAAACTCTGAAGGCCATGTTCTTCCCTCTGAGTTCAGAACCAGAAGATACAATGGTCAGAGGATCTGTGCTTTCCCTCTGACTCTGATCAACCGGCTTCACAAGTTCCTATACGAAGCATTCCCCTGATCAGAAGTCTCCTAGGTTTAAAGGTCGCGTCGCTATCCAAGTACAAAAGCATATGTACTATCCTGACGACCTACCTAACAGTCTCAGACACAGCAGAAGCTGGATTTTCCAGAACTGCCCTCCAACGGTAGCATTTCCATGCAACGCTCAACCCTAATCCTTGGAGTATATATAGAGGCTGAAGATTGAAAGAAGCGGCTAAGAAACTAAGAAGCAATACACACGCGCAAGACATATTCTAAGCTTTCTTTCATCTTGTAATTTATTTAGTTTACACTCAGCTTATTCAGAAGCATACCCTTGTAAACACCAACCTCAAACAATTGTTTGATCTTCCTTAAGGGACCGGGTAGGTCAGTATCCTTAAGAAGACTAAGAGAGTGAATCTTAGTGGTGATTCCTTTAGGAGATCAAGGTTGATCGGATCCTAGAGAAGACTAAGAGAGTGAATCTTAGTGTGAGCTAAGTCAGTGTATTGTTAGTCACTTGTAGGTTTCAAGTGCAGTTGTAACAATTATCTGATTAGTGGATTGCCTTCATTCTAAGAAGGAAGAAATCACCTTAACGGGTGGACTGGATTAGCTTGAGGGATTTATCAAGTGAACCAGGATAAAATCCTTGTGTGCTTTTCTATCTCTATCTTTTGCACTTAGTTCTCGAAAAGATTTGTTAAAATCTTTAAGGTGGTAGTTTTGTACTGAAAACGTTATTCAAACCCCCCCTTTCTACCGTTTTTCATACCTTCAATTGGTATCAGAGCGCAAGTTCTGATTACCACACCTAACAGTGTTCAGTGATCCGGGCCGGTGTGAAAAACAATGGCTGCCACCACCAGTGAAACTCAAAGAGATGGTTACAACGCAAAGCCTCCTATGTTCGACGGTCAAAGGTTCGAATACTGGAAAGATAGACTGGAAAGTTTCTTTCTGGGTTTCGATGCAGATCTCTGGGATATTATTGTGGATGGCTACGAGCGTCCAGTTGATGCAGATGGCAAAAAGATCCCAAGGTCAGAGATGTCTGCAGATCAAAAGAAGCTGTACTCACAACATCATAAAGCAAGAGCAATTCTTCTAAGTGCTATCTCCTATGAGGAGTACCAGAAGATTACAGATCGTGAGTTTGCTAAAGGCATTTTTGATTCTCTGAAGATGTCTCATGAAGGAAACAAGAAAGTCAAAGAATCAAAGGCATTGTCTTTGATCCAAAAGTATGAATCCTTCATCATGGAGCCAAATGAGTCCATTGAAGAAATGTTCTCCAGATTTCAACTGCTTGTAGCTGGCATACGTCCTCTCAACAAGAGCTACACAACAAAAGATCACGTCATAAGGGTCATCAGGTGTCTTCCTGAAAGTTGGATGCCTTTGGTGACTTCAATAGAGCTCACGAGAGATGTTGAGAATATGAGTTTAGAAGAACTCATCAGCATTTTGAAATGCCATGAGCTGAAGCGCTCAGAGATGCAAGATCTCAGGAAAAAGTCCATAGCCTTGAAATCCAAATCTGAAAAGGCTAAGGTTGAGAAGTCAAAGGCTCTTCAAGCTGAAGAAGAAGAATCTGAAGAAGCATCAGAAGATTCTGATGAAGATGAGCTGACTCTGATCTCCAAGAGACTCAACCGCATCTGGAAGCACAGGCAGAGCAAGTTCAAAGGCTCTGGAAAGGCAAGAGGAAAGTCTGAATCCTCAGGTCAGAAGAAGTCATCAATCAAGGAAGTCACTTGCTTTGAGTGCAAAGAATCAGGGCACTACAAAAGTGACTGTCCAAAATTGAAGAAGGACAAGAAGCCAAAGAAGCACTTCAAGACCAAGAAGAGTCTGATGGTGACATTCGATGAATCAGAGTCAGAGGATGTTGACTCTGATGGTGAAGTCCAAGGACTCATGGCTATTGTTAAAGACAAAGGAACAGAGTCAAAGGAAGCTGTTGACTCTGACTCAGAATCAGAAGGAGATCCAGACTCTGACGATGAAAATGAGGTATTTGCTTCCTTCTCTACCTCTGAACTGAAACATGCTTTGTCTGATATCATGGATAAGTATAACTCCTTGTTGTCTAAGCATAAGAAGCTGAAAAAGAACTTATCTGCTGTTTCTAAAACTCCTTCTGAACATGAGAAAATCATATCTGATTTGAAAAATGATAACCATGCTTTAGTTAATTCTAACTCTGTGCTTAAGAATCAAATTGCAAAGTTAGAAGAAGTTATTGCCTGCGATGCCTCTGATAGTAAGCATGAATCTAAGTATGAAAAATCTTTTCAAAGATTCCTGGCTAAAAGCGTAGATAGAAGCTTAATGGCTTCAATGATCTATGGTGTAAGCAGAAATGGAATGCATGGCATTGGCTATTCTAAACCAATTAGAAATGAGCCTTCTGTGTCTAAAGCTAAATCCTTGTATGAATGCTTTGTTCCCTCTGGTACCATATTGCCTGATCCTGTACCTGCTGAAGTTGCTAAAAACCCTCTTAAAAAGGGATCTTTCTCTATGACTAAATATCATGCAAATATTCCTTTAAAATATCATGTTGAGACACCCAAGGTGATCAGAACCTTTGGGGTAACTAACAAAAGAGGACCCAGAAAGTGGGTACCTAAGGACAAGATTATCTATGTTGCAGATATCCTTGATAGCTCCACTGAAACACCAATCATGGTATCTGGACAGTGGATGCTCGCGTCACATGACGGGAGAAAAGCATATGTTCCGAGAGCTGAAACTTAAGCCTGGAGGCGAAGTTGGCTTTGGAGGAAATGAAAAGGGTAAAATTATTGGTACTGGTACTATTTGTGTAGATAGTAGTCCATGCATTGATAATGTTTTATTGGTAGACGGCTTAACACATAACTTATTGTCTATAAGTCAATTAGCTGACAAGGGTTATGATGTTATATTCAATCAAAAGTCCTGCCGGGCTGTAAGTCAGATCGATGGCTCTGTTCTGTTTAACAGCAAGAGGAAGAACAACATTTATAAGATCAGATTATCTGAGTTGGAGGCTCAGAATGTGAAGTGCCTTCTGTCTGTTAATGAAGAGCAGTGGGTATGGCATAGACGGTTAGGGCATGCCAGTATGAGAAAGATTTCTCAGCTGAGCAAGCTAAACCTTGTCAGGGGCTTACCCAATCTGAAGTTCGCTTCAGACGCTCTTTGTGAAGCATGTCAGAAAGGCAAATTCACAAAAGTCCCTTTCAAGGCAAAGAATGTTGTCTCAACCTCAAGGCCGTTAGAACTTCTGCATATCGACCTGTTTGGACCAGTGAAAACTGAGTCTATAGGTGGCAAGAGATATGGGATGGTTATCGTTGATGACTATAGCCGCTGGACATGGGTAAAGTTTCTAACCCGCAAGGATGAGTCTCATGCTGTGTTCTCTACCTTCATTGCTCAAGTGCAAAACGAGAAGGCTTGTAGAATTGTGCGTGTCAGAAGTGACCATGGTGGAGAGTTTGAGAATGACAAGTTTGAGAGTCTGTTTGATTCCTATGGAATTACACATGATTTCTCTTGTCCCAGAACTCCTCAACAAAATGGTGTTGTTGAGAGGAAGAACAGAACTCTTCAGGAGATGGCTAGAACCATGCTCCAAGAAACTGGCATGGCTAAGCACTTTTGGGCAGAGGCAGTAAATACAGCATGTTACATTCAGAACAGAATCTCTGTGAGACCAATTCTGAATAAGACTCCTTATGAATTGTGGAAGAACATAAAACCCAACATTTCTTATTTTCATCCTTTTGGCTGTGTTTGTTATGTTCTCAATACTAAGGATAGATTGCATAAATTTGATGCTAAATCTTCTAAGTGTCTATTACTTGGTTATTCTGATAGATCTAAAGGTTTTAGATTTTACAATACTGATGCTAAGACTATTGAAGAATCTATTCATGTTAGATTTGATGATAAGCTTGACTCTGACCAGTCAAAGCTAGTTGAAAAGTTTGCAGATTTAAGCATTAATGTTTCTGACAAAGGCAAAGCTCCAGAGGAAGTTGAGCCAGAGGAAGATGAACCAGAGGAAGAAGCTGGTCCCTCTAACTCACAAACTCTGAAGAAGAGCAGAATCACTGCAGCTCATCCTAAGGAATTGATTCTGGGCAACAAAGATGAACCAGTCAGAACCAGATCCGCCTTCAGACCCTCTGAAGAGACCTTGCTGAGTCTGAAAGGATTGGTGTCCTTAATTGAACCCAAGTCCATAGATGAAGCTCTTCAGGACAAGGATTGGATTCTGGCCATGGAAGAAGAATTGAATCAATTCTCCAAGAACGATGTTTGGAGCTTAGTGAAGAAGCCTGAGAATGTCCATGTTATTGGAACGAAATGGGTATTCAGAAACAAGCTAAATGAGAAAGGAGATGTAGTCAGAAACAAGGCAAGGCTAGTTGCTCAAGGCTACAGCCAGCAGGAAGGAATAGACTACACTGAAACATTTGCTCCAGTAGCAAGACTGGAGGCAATCAGACTATTGATTTCTTTCTCAGTAAATCACAACATAGTTCTACATCAGATGGACGTAAAGAGTGCCTTCCTAAATGGTTATATCTCAGAGGAAGTCTATGTTCATCAACCCCCAGGTTTTGAAGATGAAAAGAAACCAGACCATGTGTTCAAATTGAAGAAATCACTCTACGGTCTGAAGCAAGCTCCCAGAGCATGGTATGAGAGACTTAGCTCATTCCTTCTGGAGAATGAGTTTGTAAGGGGTAAAGTAGATACAACTCTCTTTTGCAAGACTTATAAAGATGATATCTTAATTGTGCAAATTTATGTTGATGATATTATATTTGGTTCTGCTAATCAATCTCTATGCAAAGAATTTTCTGAGATGATGCAGGCTGAATTTGAGATGAGTATGATGGGAGAATTAAAGTACTTTCTGGGAATACAAGTTGATCAAACACCAGAAGGAACATATATCCATCAGAGCAAGTACACTAAAGAACTTCTGAAGAAGTTCAATATGCTGGAATCTACAGTGGCCAAGACTCCAATGCATCCAACATGCATTCTGGAAAAAGAAGATATAAGTGGTAAAGTATGTCAGAAGCTCTATCGTGGCATGATAGGTTCACTTCTGTACTTAACTGCATCTAGGCCAGACATATTATTTAGTGTTCATTTATGTGCTCGTTTCCAATCAGATCCAAGGGAAACCCACTTAACTGCTGTTAAGAGGATCCTAAGGTATCTGAAAGGCACCACTAACCTTGGCTTGATGTATAAGAAAACATCAGAGTATAAGCTTTCAGGTTATTGTGATGCTGATTATGCTGGAGATAGAACAGAGAGAAAAAGTACTTCTGGAAATTGTCAATTTCTGGGAAGCAATCTAGTCTCATGGGCAAGCAAGAGGCAATCAACCATTGCTCTATCAACTGCAGAGGCAGAATATATCTCAGCAGCAATATGCAGCACTCAGATGCTCTGGATGAAACATCAGCTGGAGGACTATCAGATCCTTGAGAGCAATATCCCAATCTATTGTGATAACACTGCTGCAATTTCGTTGAGCAAGAATCCTATCTTGCATTCAAGGGCAAAGCACATTGAGGTAAAGTATCACTTCATTAGAGATTATGTGCAGAAGGGCGTACTTCTTCTGAAGTTTGTTGATACTGACCATCAATGGGCAGATATCTTTACAAAGCCCTTAGCTGAAGATAGATTTAATTTTATTCTGAAAAATCTAAACATGGACTTTTGTCCAGAGTGAAGATAGATCAGAACCTCTGACTATGATACTTCTTGATCAGAAGATGTCTAGTCCAGAAGGTAACTCAATCAGAGTGTGTGTGCCCACTGGTACTGACTCTGAAGCTGAGACAACAACACGTGCGTCAGAACTTCTGATGCATAGTTCCTTGTGCCCGTGTGACAGTCTGTTGTGATTGCGTGTAGATATGCTTATCTCCTGTGTGTGATTGTGTATTTTACTGTTACTGTCTATCTTTAATTTTCAACCGTTGATCTTAAAGTGCTTTTTGAATCAACAACGGTTATTTGACAAAACCCACTATACACACACGTTCTCTCTCACTTCCGGTTTTCACTCTCGCACTCCCTGCTTTTCAAAACCGCCTCCTTCGTGATTTCTCTCTCGATCTCTCTTCATCCTTCAAACTTCATCTTCTACCTCAAACCTTCAACCTCTTCAAAATGGTGAGACAAACCAGAAGATCTACTGCAGATGCACCTCAGTTTCCTCACATGGTAGTCGGGTTGGCAACGGGTCAACGGGGCTCTGAGAACCCAGCACAAGAACAAGCTCAAGCTCAAGAGGAGATTGTTCCTATTGCAGAACGGGGCTGTGCCGTTCACTGTGTATTTCCTCCTGAGGAACTCCAAGTCCTGGCAGAATGGAGATTCAACCTCGACAACTTGGCTGCAAATGGGTTTGATCTCCGTCCTGAAGTCCAAGCTCAAGGTTGGGGAAACTACTTCAATCGACTTCGAGGACCGGTGTTTGAGAAGCTAGTAAAGGAATTCTGGAAGCACGCTGATTGTGATGACACTCAGGTGGTTTCTTACATACTGGGTAGGAAGATCATCATCACGGAGAAGTCATTCGTGAATCTGCTAGGTGCAGAAACTGCTCATGGGTATCGGTTCTCACTGACGGAATCGAAGCTGAAACCCAGAACCAAGGACATCGTCAACAAGGCCCTGTACACCACTTTCAAACCGGGCAAGACGAGCTACAAAGTGATGGACCTTCAACCCAAACTCAGGGTCTGGCACAAGATCCTGCTCAACTGCATCAATCAACGACCAAAGGGCAGTTCTCCAGACTACATCAACTTCAATCAGAAGGCGATGCTGTTCTTCATTCAAGACAAGGAGAAGATCTGCCTTCCCTACTTCCTGTTCTCCTATTTGAAGGAATGCATCCGGAAGTCTCGCACCACCTCCTCCATCAAGTCAGCCATCAAATATATCCCTTTTGGGAGGCTGATCTCAGACTTTCTCATTGAAAGCAACTTGGTGCAAGATTTGATCAATGCTGGTTGCACAGAGGACTTGAGCACAATTGTTAGCGATGTCTTCACTGCCAACTCTCTGAAGAAGATGGGCTTAGTCCAGAAGAAGATTGCTCCTGCTCATGAGGACA
>NC_080044.1:70734458-70851620 GCF_012489685.1 Lotus japonicus | reverse complement strand
GAGGGAGTAGACTTTTATCACGAATGCGTTTTTGCAAAATACGTACCTAAATTAAACAAATTGCAATTTTGGTCCAAAACAGGTAAAAGATGTTTTTAAGTTTCAGTTTTTAATTTTCAGATATAAGTTTTCTACACGTTCGAAAACATGTCATTCAAACTGTTTTCTTTTCTGAAAACTGTTTTTAAGAATTGTTCTGAAAACTATTTTTAAATAGGGAGCCAAAAATTCGATTCTTTTTTTGTTTAGGGATTCATTTTATACGAAACACATTTGTCGGGGACCAAAAATGCTTTTTACCCTTTTTCAATTTTTATACTCTATATAATCTTATCTCTCTTTTATTTAAAAAATCCTACTCACATTCACTCAGATGATTTTGGTGTATAAAATTGAATTGAACACCTTAACCCACTAAACTCGAATCCGAGTAATGATATATACACCCTCATTTTTAAAACACTTCATTTCCACCTCTTTTTGTTTCTATCTCTCTCCTCTTATCATCTATCACATCTCATACTTTCTCTTTCTTACTTTTTCTTTCTTCCTATCTCTCTCCTCATTCCACCTCTTACACCTTAAAAAGAGGTGTGTATGTAAATTATTCAATCCCCACTAAAGTAAATAATTAAGTTCAACAATTGGGTATCGAAATTTGTGCTTATTTGTGCTTACTTTTCAAAGTCTTTCCTTTCCCTTTCTTTTTCCTTTATTTTTTTTTTCGATAAGCAAAAATGATATAAATGGGAGTACAATGGGTACTCGAACCAAATACAAAGATAGAAGTTAGCAAAGTTGCCAACTACCACTACTAGAAAAAGACAGAGCCACGTAGGAGCTTTCTATCCACTAGCAGAAACTTGTCTGTGGCCATTACATAAAAAAGGACCCAACTTTGCTATTCCTTCAAAGCCATTCCTTTCCCTTTCTTTCTCCTTTAAATCAAACTGACCCTGTATTGGAGGAGGTTTACCACCAACTTTGCTAGCGAAGATCTCAATATGTAAGCATTTTCCATAGCATTTTAATGTATAATGAACATGGTGACATTTGCTGTTGAGCTGTTATCACACTAATGCCTTTGTTGTAGGTCAACCCCCGGATCTGATCCCGAATCTTCACGGGAGGACGTAGCTGTACTTTACACAGCACTAATGTCTGCAATTTCAGATTTGAAAAACGACCAATGGAATCGGTTGGAATTTCTACGAGTAAAAGTGGGTTCTCTCTCCAAAGATTTGGCCCACATGTCGGAACGTATCAAGGTTAATCCTGCCTATTTTTGTCTCTCTGATTTTCCACCCACCACAATCCAAACTAACTATATTTTATTCAGGAAACTGTTGATGGAGTAGAAAAACTCTCAACAAGGGTCGTTAATTTAGAATCGAAGATTGTAGCAACGTGCAAGAATTTTGATGGTTTGATGTCTGTTGTGTCCAGACAGAGATGTGCTCCGAAATCAGGCACCCCTTCGTCCACTACGACTCCAGGGACAACCGCAGCTCCGTCTGCGAAGCCAAATGGACCTCCGGCAAAAGTATTTCAAGCAGCTATAATTAATAAGCGAGTTAGAGGCAACTACGGATATTCTCACCTTAAACCGAATAGTTGCACTGAAATGCCTAACGGCGTTGACACTTTGAGGCCAACTCCATCTTCAGACGGCGATGTGGACAGTACTTCGGAAACTAGCCCCACGCCAAAAAAGATGTGCATCGAGCGGAGCAACACCGACGGTGTAAATATTGGTGCGGAAAATATTAAAACAACACTCACAGACCAGCCCACTGCTTTGCCGAATAAAATGAAAACCTGTGCGCGGCAAAGTGTGAAAGCTGCAACCGTCTCCCACCCGGACTCTGAAGTTACTCGTACGCAAACAACCAGTCCACGTAAAGTTCCACTAAATCATGGTGGGGTCCAAACAAGGGCTGACAAAAGAAAAAAAAACTCATGGAAAACGAAGAGGCCCTAATTCGTGGCCGGATAGATGTGTATGTTATGCCAAATGTAAGTGTAGCATCATAATCTCATTTATCCCTCATTTCGAGCACAACCTTGTGCAAATGTGTGATGTTCAGGTTTCGTTTTCAGTCAATCAAGTCTAAATTTAGACCAACATTTGACATGGGTGTTATGATGGCGGACTCGGCTTGTGTTGCTTACCTTTTTCATAGCGACCTATCAGATAGGTAAGTTATTATAACACAATAGATTGATGAGCTTCTATAATTTACATCACGTAAATTATCTCCACAGGTTAACATAACATTGTTTACAGCGAAGATTTGCTGAGGATGGGAGAACTTGTTGCCAATAGAAAAGACTTTGAATGCTTCGTCCCATTCAACAAGATTACTGCGGATGTAGGTCTCGCGTGAAATGTTTGTCTTTTACTGAAATAGTCATCCGAACATGAAGTGGTTATTTGCCTGTTACAGATTATTGAATGGAGCGCCATGAAGGCAACACGAATGCAACAACTAGCGTCTGAAAAAACCATTTGGTCCCTGCCACCTTCTTTTACGGTTCAGTATCTCATATTAGCTTTCATTTAGTATTTCATCGGCATCAAGGTTTAATTAACATTCGACCAATGTTTTTCAAACAGATTGATATAAATGAAAAGATGACTATTTTGAATCTGAAGGCCAAATACAAATCTTGGATGCCTGCTTCCCCCGCCATCAAATATGTAAGATTTAACACAAATATAACCTGAATATATTATTTGTGAAACGATGATTCTTAGAATTGATTCGTTATGTAGATATACGTTCCGATACCGGATGTGTCAACAAATCACTGGTACTTAATGGTTGTATCAATTACTGACCGAGTCATTCATCATTTGGATTCCAATATTCAAGAACACAAGATAGAGGCGCAGAGGGAAACAATGACAATCTTGGTAGAAGCAACATTAAAACAATTGGTAAAATTATCAAAATATTGAATGGGCAGTGATTAACGTCTGTATTTAAATTATTGTAGTGTAATGTAATTCGCCAACTTCTTACCCCGCCCGATTATCCCTCGGATTTTCTAGACAATGTATTTGACCAGGAGAAGTGGGAAATTACTGATGCTGCAGAGATTCCCGTTACTCGAAACAGGTTTCATTTTTTTTTCGCAGGTCTTGAAATGTTTTGTTTACCTGTTCCATTATATAAATTTCGACTGAATTCATTTTTTTATTTTCCAGGAACGACTCCGCCCTTCGCGTGTTGGATTGGATGGGTATGGAACATAAGTTTACTGTCAATATCCCTCCAAAGGTTAGTAACTATAGATGAAGCTTACCGTTATTAAATTTGTAATAGTTCACTTATGGTGGTGACTAATTTTCAATATTGTATACCTAGATAAATGAACGGGCAGTTAGGATGCGACTCGCAACTGAAATGTTCAGAGGTAAGCACAACGAGCTTTGGACTGCACAATTGATGAATGATACAAAAATATTCTTTGCTCAACTACACAAGGTCTAACAAAGTTGTCTTCGTATACGATGATCCGTATGTTACGTGGATCTGTGGCAAATGTGGTCATTTTGATTTTTCGTATACTTAAATTACTCTGACATGCTTAATGTAATGAATGGGGACCGTTTGTGCGCTATGGTATTAATAGAAGTCCTATACGGATTCCTTACCTTATTTTATATCTAAATCTCTGTTGTGCTTCAAATTATGGGGACCCAATTTATATCCAAATTTTTTTCCTATAAAAAATCTTATGTGCATATCGGAAAAAAATTTGACTTGGATTTTAGAATCAACTATGGCAGCTGAGATGTCTACATCTTGATAATTGAACCTTTTTTGTAAGAAAAACCGGGACAAATTACACAAACGAATAAAACTTATATTTCTTAGAAAAAAATAAGTTCCCACAAAATAAATTATACAAATTATATAAACGAATAAAACTAATACTCGCTCCGTTCCAATTTGATTGTTGTTTTAGCTTTTCCTAGAAATTCCAAAATGATTGTTGTTTTATATATTCAATGCATTTTTTCCCATTTTCTTCCCTCTATACCCTTGTTGAATAATTAATTCAAAGTTTCTCAATAAACCAACCTACCACCTAAATTAACTATCCCCACTATCTCTATTAATTACTCTCCCTATTTACGAAAATGTAAGCCATTATTCTGGTCAAGTTTCTCTCTTGTAGTAGTAACTCAAATTTTGAATTCACATTCTCTCTCTTATATTTTCAATGGAGAAAATGTGAAATTAGTAGTGAGTGTGGAAAATGAGGAAGAAATGATTGACATTAATGAAAATAAATAGGGGTATTTTTGTGAAAATATTAATCTAATAATTAGCTCTTAAACTGTATGCAAATGCTAAAACAACAATCAAATTGGAACGGAGGGAGTATTTCTTACGCCCTCCGGTCCTATTTATAAGCAATAAAAAAAATTTCACAGAGTTTAATAAATATAGTAAAACTAGATAAAATGCATTAAATTTGTCTTGAATCAAAATAAACTTCCAAAATTACCCTTTGTTATTCGTGTTGGAAAGTGGGAAAGAGAGGGAATCATTAATGAGACACATTCTACAAGTTAGAATTAATAAGGGCATCATTGGAAAAAAAATAATTAATATAGCTCAAACTTTCATTTGGTTCTTATAAAAAGAACCAAGGTTTTTCTTCTCTTTCATGCTTATAAATAGAGGACCGGAGGGAGTAGTATAAAATAAGGTCGCATTAAATAAACTTTTTTTTTGGTACACGATAAAATAAAATATGTTTAATTTAAATAATTTTTTTCTTTTTATTAGAACAATCATCTTAATTCCTATGGAATGTGATCACGCAATTGTTGCTTGTAATTTTCCAATATATTTCTGCATTGGAAGTATATATCTTTGCATTAGAGATTGTTATTTGACTCAATTTTAAAATTTTGTTTCTTTCTTAAAAAAATGACCAAACTAAATTGATAAATGGTTTCTAAAAAAACAACAGAGGAGTACAAAGTACAAACTGTCGATTAGAAGTTATTTTTGATAAGAACGTTACAAAAAATAAAAACTATTAATCACACTTGCGGTGCCCATTATAAACCCACACCCCGTTCATTGATCACGCACGGGGCCCGATGTGTCCTTATCTATTTGCCCATTTACCTTTCTTTTCTGATCACATTTTGAGTTTCTAGAATGAGATGTGACAATAGGTAAGTAATGTGTAGTCAGATCAACTCTATCACACCTATTTTATGTCTTTCAAACGTCGAGATCTTCAATATCTAATAAGATTATGCGAATATTGTATGTACACAAATTGCTTATCTAAAGCCTTTACGCACTTCGGAAAGCGGTGTTGCACATGGGTCGACAAGACCTTTACGGCACCCATCACACTTATGGATCACGTCCTTATTTACCTTTATGTCACCTTGAAATGGAAATTTTCTATATTTTTAAAATAGGGTACGTATGTTGCATACTTGCATATGATATTTTTGTAAGGTTTTGTCTAAACCACTCTAGGTAAATATTGGATAAAATTACAATAGTTTAAGTCATTGAAAAATAAAATGGAAATTTAGGTTTATAACACGTGTTTAAATATTATTGGATCACCTAAAACTAGAATTCCCTATCTTGTTTGAATTACGTACCTAAATTCCAATGCCTAAGACAACATATATTTTTTTTTTTGTAAATCAGGAAGATATATTGCAAAAGTCAAGAATCGATTCATGGACTTCTCCGTTCACGTCATTATGTCCTCAGCTCTTACCACTTTAGGTATAATTTGGGGACAACCTAGCTAAGAGATCATATTAATATCAATGTAATTTTTTTCCTCTTCTTTAATTTTAGTTTTGTACGAATAAGTTAAAGTTTTTGGCCAAAGTTTTGTTAGTGTGTTCAAGTTGCTCTCTCAATTTTAACCCACGTGTGATAAACACCAACGATTTCCCAAGATTGATCAGCACATGTTGGTGATTGAACCCAGAAAATGTAGAAGTATTATTGATGAAGAACCCTAATCCCAAATTGGGAATTAGGGGAAAGATACATGAGGGAGATGCCAAACACCCTCTCTAACCCTTAAATAAGCAACTTATTGAGTTTGATAAAGTCATTGACAATTTACAATTCAGGTATTGAGTTTGGTTTCGTGGAAAATTCAAAGATTTTGGATGCTCCTTCTATGAATGGCAAATTCATCCTTCTTTATATCTGTCTTTGTTATAATTCCTTGGATACATTCTTGGCTGTTTGTTGATCACAGGGAGCTCTCGATTGATCTTTATATTGCTTCTGGACCTTGCACATACATTACTTTTGAGACCTGGTTTAGGACTGCTTTGTAGATACTTTGATAGTTCTTACTAGGATTAGGATTGCTTAGTAACTGTTTTTCTTTCCTGTTTCCCGTTTTTGTGTTCCTCTTGTTTCTCCTGGTTTGAAGTATACATAGTACTTCCCTTAATAATATTGTTTGGCTGATAAAAAAAAATCTAATGATGTTCTACATTTCGTCATTACATTACATCAAAAGACTTCATAATAGACTTAGCCTACATAACGTAAAGAAAAGACCCAACACTTACATAACTTACCTATTTTGTTTGAATCCTTTTGGAATCAAACTTTCAACTTAGGAAGATGAAAAAACAACTTTTTTCATCTTAAATCAACACCCGTAGGTTTCAAGTTATTTATTTCAACAAGTAAATATAAAATGTAGAAGTATAAAGTATTATTCATGAAGAACCCTAATCCAAAATTGGGAATTAGGGGAAAGATACATGAGAGAGATGCCAAACACCCTCTCTAATGATGTTCTGCATTTCGTCATTACATTACATCAAAAGACTTCATAATAGACTTAGCCTACATAACGTAAGGAAAAGACTCAACACTTACATTTACATAACATATCTATTTTGTTTGAATCCTTTAGGAATCAAACTTTCAACTTACGAATTCAAAAAACAACTTTTTTCATCTTAAATCGACACCCGTAGGTTTTGTTAGGTTTGTTAGGTTTACTGGTAGTCATATTTGTACTCATAAATCGTATTTGTCGTGGTACCTTGGCATCAAATGGTACAATAAACATCATTCGGCAATACTAACAAGAAGATAAACATGAGTTCAAAATTGAAGCAAACATTTGGTACATCAATCCTCTTCCTCAAACAAACGTAAAAGATAAACAAGGGCTGAGATGTTTTCATGGATAGGATTTAACGCATTAAAGAGAGGAATAAAAACAAAAACAAGCAATAATAATGCAACAATGTCAAAATATATTCATATGTTATAAGGTTATCTTCTAATCAAGTTGTTTGCAAGAAACTCTTTAAAGGAAGACGAATGACCACGATGGACAATCCGAAATGTACTGGAGTACGGAACCAAGATCACATTTGTCCTGGATTCATTTATCCCAACTTGACAAAATTTCCACGGATAAGGGCCGTTTATGTTGTAAGCATAAATTTTATCTCTGGTGGCAAAGATTAAGCAGTCTCCATTGACAACAGTGTAGTGATTTCTTATGGGTTCCACGTACATAGAGAAGAGAGAAAAACTTTCACCAGACAGCCCTAGTTCATCCTTGGTAATATGAAGAATTTGAACCCAAGTAGCAATTACAGAAGTCGAGTCTGCACAAGTCCACACAGAGAACGAAGAGTTGATAAACCTTACGAGACATAGACACTCTCTCGAAGTCCATCTAGATCCCCATGTGTAAACCCCAAACTTCCCGTCGAAGGGTTCCTGGAGAACCTCAATTGGAAGGTCCAACAGGACAGATGTATGATCATGGAGTGAGTAGGCCACTACGTATGGCAAATAGAAGCGATCGGATCCGAAGAAGTTGTATTCATAATTATCAGACATAAAATATAGCCAATTATTAACAATTGCTGGTTGACCAAGAATGACATTACGGTCGCCCAAACCCATGTTTGGGTTAATTACTTGCCAGTAGTCCCCTACAGGGTTGTACTCCTTTAAGACATAATAGTGTTTGAAAATCGAAGGGCCTCGGATCATTGAAAGCAAGCGGTAGTCATTGGCAGTCGGAGTCGAAGATGGGATGATAATTATATTGAGAGTACCTTCAACATAGTAATTAGGGCACGGTGAGGTGAGGGGAGTCCACGAACTGGTTACAGGATTACAGATGAAATAACTGAATGGGTTTTTCCGCCTACAACGAACCACAACTAATCCATTCCACGATGAAATGATCTGGCCAGACTGTTCAATGAAATCCAAAAAGTCCTTTGGAACGCCATCAGAAGGCCCGTTGTGTAATAAATGAAGTAGGTGGATCCCTGAATCATATATTATGTGAGAGCCCGGAGACGTGAAGATATGCTGATCCCCAAGTGACAGCATATGACTTGCTTGTTCTGCACAAAATTTGGGGTTCGTGGTGTAGTCGAATAGTTTCCCTACACACTTAAACCTACATACAATGAAGGCCGGTAAAAGCTTGAACATGTTGGCCAGTTCATCAACCCAGGAGGTCATGCCTGGACTGAGCGGAACACAAAAGCAATACGATTTCAACAGGAGACGAAAATAAGAGGGATGAAGAACTATAGAAACGAGAGCAGAGTAGCAAAATTTTGATTGTCACAGGAATGTTTCAATAGGTGGTATGAACCAAAAACGAATAGCAAACGAACTAGATATAAACGCATGGGATAAATGTGCTAGTGTGATATGATCCGCAACATGCAACATTTATCATAAGGAAATATTACTCTTATCATAAAATACTTTGTACCTTTTTTTATTACAAGAATAAAGTTTGGCCGACTAAGCATAGTAGTGGTGGAAAGGGGTGGAAGAAAAGATAGATAGGAAGAAAATAGGGAAAAAACTAAAATCTGATAAATGATTTTACTATTAAAGAATAGATAAATAAATAGAAAATAAGGATGAAAAAAGTGTGATGTGTTGGTGTATCATAAATCTTAATACAAGAAAGTAATGTTTTGACTCGTGCCTTGTTTGCTCGTAGCTTCTTGTTTTACCTGTGTGTCTGTTGTCCCCTTTTTGCCCTAAATCTTGTTATTCTCTTTGTATTATGGTGGCACACCTTGTGGCTTTCAATAATATAATTGCTTATCAAATTAAAAATACAAGTATTGGCTTACAAAAAATGCCAGAACTGTTTAGTTGGACGTGAACGACCATTTTCTCCAAACGTATGTGTAATTTAGTTGGCAGGATTGCACGAGCTGAGTGTTATAACGCATGTTGTTGTTCACACATACTAGTGTTATGGACTTTTATATTAAATTCAATTATGGTTACTTGAGAGCAGGATTGCTTGAGTGTGTTATAATGCATGTTGTTGTTCACTCATACTAGTGTTATTTACTCTCATATTAAATTCAATTAAGGTTACTTGAGCATGAGTGTACGATAATGTGATCATATGTGAAGACTTTGAACATTACTATGACCTTAGGAAACGTGTATTTATAATAGATTTCAGTAACCACAATTACCTTTATTAAATTGGATAGTCAACATTTCATCTTTGACTATTCATGATACTAATGGTAATTATTTACTCTAATGTTTAGGGTTTAGGGATATATTACTTATATGACACATCTCATGTTGTTGAATTATAAGTTTTTATATGTCATTCAAATACAAACATTGTTCATTCCCAAAACCGGATACCAATACATTCGATAGTTTACTGTGGTATATTAAAGAATAACTAGGTTATGAGATTTTTCACTTACAATAAGAGGCTAACTTTACAGTCATTTGTTTTCAAACTTAGCCAAA
This sequence comes from Lotus japonicus, assembly GCF_012489685.1. Lineage (NCBI taxonomy): Eukaryota > Viridiplantae > Streptophyta > Magnoliopsida > Fabales > Fabaceae > Lotus > Lotus japonicus. The sequence goes on along the minus strand of NC_080044.1, from coordinate 70,841,808 downwards.
TGGGTTAAGATTAATTATGCATGTGATTAGACAAAAAATAATCTTGACCCTAAAATTTATTACACATTAGTTTATCCTTCCTATGATTTTAACCCAAATCGTAAACTCAACCTACTTATTTTATCTTTTCATCCTTTTATTATTACCGGAACACTGTAGCCCTGCCGCAAAGGAATAGTAGCTGTGCCGTTGAAATACCGTTACCATGGCTACGATCTAAAGCGTTAAAATTTAAATTATTATATTTACTAACTGCACCACCAAAAAAGTCAGTTCAAAAGTGAAACACTGCAGATGAAACTACAATAATGCAAACGTGCATCATGACCACACGTGCAGCGCTTGCTGTTGTGTATTTCGAAGGGTGCCGGGAAAGGTTATGTATGTCTTAGTAAGCGCGTGACCATATAGATGTAACTCGCTCACAGTGCCTGACGCAAGTTGACCTCGATAACTGCGTCTGACGTACCGCAAGAATTTAATTACCGTGAAGAACAATACGTGACTACGTGTGATACGATTAGCTCGCCCCCGTCGGCTGAAGTAAATCTGAATTGGATTAGCTTGAAAAGGATAAAGTTGATTTTGACCCATGAAGGAGATGGGTGCCGTGAAGTGTAAAGCTGTTTTGTTGACATAAAGGAGATTGGTTGAAAGCTTCGTCTGACATAAAGCAAAAGATCATGATTAGTTACGGCTACCTATGTCACTTGATCATCAACTAGCCTCGGGTTTCATTCTATTCAAGCTATATAAAAAAAAAATCAGATGTTAAAATATAATTATTTTTCAACCAATCAGATGTTAACTTTTAGTGGTCTAATTTTAGAGCACCTTTTTTAACCTGCTATAATTGGTAAATACATTTTTTTTGAATAAATTTAATATATGACAAATTTTTAAACATATTTTTTTTTTAAAGAATGTGTTGACCTACTATACCCGGTTAAAGTATGAGGTATAAAATTACACTACCTAAAAATGGTGAATATTAGAAAAAAAAGTTTTGTATGGAGGATATGTTTCCCACGTTATACTGAAAGTGCATGAGTTTTTCAATTAATGTCATAATTTAAGTTAAACACAATTATTATAAATGAGTTATATGAAGAAAAAAAATATAAGTCATTGGTCAGCTATTTGAATACAATATGAAATGAGGCATATATGAGAAATAATGAGAAAAAAATGTTTAGAATGTATTAAAAACAATAAATAGGGAACCAAAAAAAACTAGATGTGCTTTGAAACGGATGTAGCAGGTGTTTACCTTGTCAAAGAATAATTATTCTTTCACACCTCATTTTTTAGGTGGAAAGAGGTGGAGGAGGAGAGAGATAGGAAGAAAAGAAAAAGTATGAGAGAGAAAGTATAAGATGTGATAGATCATAAGAGGAGAGAGATAGAAATACAAATAAAAATAGGTGAAAATGAATTGGAGAAAAAATGAGGTGTGTACATATCATTGTTGCCTTGTCAAAACATAAACTTGTTTCAAGTAGTCGCATAGATATGGCACAGGAAAGTAATGTTAACCCATTAGGAGTCCCTTTTCCGATCCGGTTTTATAGCTATTGGATAAATCAAATCTTATGAGGTGACAAATTGGTAGAGCTGCAAGTCAATCACGTTCATGTCATTGGCTCCTTCTGTTCATGCAGTGGGTAAATTATTACTCACTCTGTTTAAAGAGTTGATTAATTAACAAATATTTGATTGAAATACCAGGCAATTCCTCTAGTACAAGCAAAAAGTTCTTGGGTCAAATACAGGAGTGACATGTACCAGTAGAAAAATTACATTTGAATTATTTATTAATAATATTGTAGACTTGTTGAAATTCTGAATCAACCCTTTAAGTTTATTGTAATCATAAACTAACCCCATGTACCTTCTTTCACCTTCTTTACATTTTTCCTGTAGTTTAGGGTTCTTTCGCTTCTTCCAAATTCACCTCAGCTTCTGGGTTCGTTCTGTTCTTCGGTTTTCGAATCTGTATCAATCGTGGATTGGGGCTCCATATATAGAAAGGTTCAGCGTCTGGGTTCGTTATGTTCTTCGTCTCTGATTTTCGAATTGATCACTATACATGCTGAATCTGCATCAACCGTGGATTGGGCTCCGCTCCATAGGAAGGTTCTAGCTAGGGTTCGGATTGTTGTTTCCTTTGTGTATGCCGTGAAGCTTCATTCTTCAATCTGAGCTTCGTTTGTTTTCTCTGGTGTTTGTGGGTTGTTGGGGTTGTCCTATGTTGTGTCAATTTCCTTTCATTGTAAGTTGTTTTTTCTGTCTTCTTGTGATTGTGACTGTTCTCTTGTATTGTATTTGGGATTTGAGTACCACTTATTTGGGCTGCTGGTTACTTGTATAGGGAGGGGAGGCAAAGTTCTTGAGTTTACACCACGCGGTTTCACAAAGGATTCTCTTTTTCACTGATGAGGAGATTTTTTGAAGTTTGCTGCTTCAGATTGCTGACGAGGATTCTAATATGTTATCAGAAAACCCAGTTCAGGATCTTTGGAATTGGACAAGTAACACAAGGAAGAACATAGCTTCACTACTTGCACACAGGGAAGAATGAACACAAGCCACAAATTTGATGGAAGTTCAAGGCAAGAACAATGAATCTCACTAATTATTAAAAAGGGCAAGAACAATGAACACAGGGAAGAACGAACACAACCACCCTATTCTCAATACATTAAAAAGTTATATTAATAGTGGTAAAACATAGTTTCACATACATAATTATAAAAAAGGTGAGGGTATATTTATATTTAGTAAGCTACAATTTAGCTGGGCTCATATCCTGAATAGTATAAAAAAGATCTAGTCAGCACTTATTATATTAAGTGTTCGAATATTACTGGTCCACCTCACTCCTGTAGCCTACACTCACATGAATTTATGGGCACCCAAGCATGCACCGAAATACCAACTCTCACTACCTTCTTTGTATAAGAAGTTTATACAAAGAAGAAAAGAAGTTTTTTTATTGGTTAAGTAGATAGTGAGAGTTGGATAGACTTTGTTAATAAGAGTGATAAATACAACTTTAAATTATTATTAAGGACCGAGGAAATATGATATTAAATAATAATATATAATCATGAAACAGAGAAAATAATCATTGTTTTTACAAACCAAGTTACTTTTTGAAATATAGTATTATCTACTTATAGTATGAAACTGAGTATTTTGGTATTATGACATTAGGCAGAGAATTGGAAGTCACCAAGAACGATAACAAGAGCAAAGTGTCCTTTATGGAAGGCAAAAGAAGCTCCTCCTCCATCATAGACAACGAGGATATCACAATGTAAGCACATTCACTACCATTTATTACTTTCACATGAGAAAAATGGGTTTGTGTATATGAAATGTTAGTATGTTGTCTGTGGTGGGGGACGGGTAAGACAAATTGCTTTGATGCAGGTCAGTACCTCAATCTGAGCCCGAATCTTCTGGCGGGGATGTAGCTCTGATTTACTCGGCACTAATGTCTGCATTTTCGGACTTCAAAAGGGACCAATGGAATCGGTTGGAATTCCTAAGGTTAAAAGTGTCGTCTCTATCTAACGATGTGGTCCACATGTCTGGGCGCATAAAAGTAATATAACCGTATTATTTAATATATTTATTTATTACTTAGGTCTTTCCATTTACTAATTTCCAAATGGATTCCTTTTCAATCAGGAAACTGCTGATGGAGTAGAAAATCTCTCAACACGGTTTGCTAGGTTAGAGGCTAAGATTGAAGCCACGTGCAAGAATTTTGATGCTATGATAACTTCAGCGTCCAGACAGCGAAGTGGTTCCATATCTGGCAACCCTTCGTCATCTACCTCTCCAGCGTCTACGGCTACTCCGTCTGCGAGACCACCCAGACCACATTCGAAAGTTTCTCATGCAGCTATTATGCATAATAAGCGACTTAGAGGTTACTACGGTAGTTCTCCCCTTGCACCTATAGGTGCCACTCAAATGTTTGGCCGATATGACTCTTTTAGGACAACTCAACCTTCAGACGATGGCGCCGCCGTGGAGAGTACTCCCCGAACTAGCCACACGCCCAAAAAGAGTTGCATTGAAATTGTTACTCCCACCAAGACGGTCGGTGTACGTATTGGTCCGGGAATGAAGATGAAAAAAATTCGCACAGACCACCCCATAGCTTTGACGAATAAAATGAATAGCTTCCCGCATAGTGTGACAACTTCAACCCTGTCCAACACAGAATTTATATCAACGGCTAGGCCAAAAACCGGTCCACCAAAAGTTCCATCAAATCATGGTGGTGTCCAAACGCGTGCTGGGAAAAAAACATTACAACTAAGGGAAAACGAAGAGGCGCTCCGATGTGGACCACTATCTATGGTTGTTATGTCAAATGTGAGTGCAGCATCGCTATCCCATTTTTCCTGATATTATCCACAATATTGTGCAAATGTTTTACGTTCACTGTTCGTTTTCAGTCCATCAAATATAAATTTAGACCTCCAAGTGATGTGGGTGTCTCGATCGCAGATGCACCCTTTGTTGCTTACCTTTTTCACACCAATCTAACTGATAGGTAAGTTTGTAATACACAATAGATGTAGTTTTTATATTGTTGGTGACGTAAATGCTGTACCACCGAATCATCTGACATTTTTCACCGACTTCCGCAGCGAGGAGCTCCTGAGGATGAGAAATCTTGTTGCCACCCAAAAAGATTTTGAATGTTTTATCCCGTTCAACAGAATTTCTTCCAATGTACGTCTTGTTGTTACGTGTCTCATTACATTGTTCGTATTGTTGTTAAAATTATAGGTGTATTTGTTGTTTTCTCTGTTACAGGTAATTGAATGGAGTTCTACAAAGGCAACACTTAATCAACAACTAGCCTCGGAACAAACCATTTGGTCATTGCCACCGCCGTTTGCAGTTTAGTCTCGGTCTCGACTATTTGATATCACATATATAGTACTATGGTCGGCAAATTATTATTTTAAAATTTCATTTGTTGTTCAAACAGATAGACGTAAACGAAAGCATGACATTGTCAAACCTGAAGGACAAATACAAATCTTGGATGCCTACTACCCCCTCTATCAAATATGTTAGATGCAAATACTTAATTAACATCTTTACAAAAGTCCTTTATAATGTGTTAAAAGTTGATGCTTAGTTTTGCTTCCTGCTGTAGATATACATTCCAATAGAGGAACGGTCGACGGATCACTGGTACTTAATGATTGTATCCGTTACTGATCGAGTCATTCACCATTTCGATTCAAATCTTCAAAAGAACAAGATAGAGCCCAGAAATGAGATGATGAGGAACTTGGTATCCTTTACGACTATTTCAGTGAAAATTTACACAATAACGTCTGTATTTACATCTTGTTTGCACTTTGCAGTGTTTGGTCGTTGGCCAACTTCTTCCCGCGCAGGATTCTGCAGTGGTCACTGGTTTAGAAAACGCATTTCAAAATGACGATTGGAAAGTTATTTGTGGTAGTCCGATTCCCCCATCCGGAGAAAGGTTTTTTTTTTTTTGACTTGTTTTGTTTACCTGACCTTGTCACCTGACCTTGTCAGTGTTCATCTAATTATCGTTTGAATTTATGCTCATATTTCCAGTTATGACTCCGCGCTTCGCGTGTTGGATTGGATGGGTATGGAACATAACTTTAGATCCAATATCCCTGCCGAGGTTAGCAACATCATACATGATTGGTTGCTTGCCAATCAAAATAGCTATTTTGCTTTAACTTCTCCTGACCTCTTTGTTTTGCATTAGTAGATTAATGAAAGTGCTATGCGGATGGAAATCGCAATTGAAATGTTTCGGGGTAATCACAACGAGCTTTGGACTACAAAGATGAAAGAAAAAGCTAATATATTCTGGGCGACACAATCTGCTTTGGACTACAAAGATGATACACAAAGCTAATATATTCTAGGCGAAACAATCTGCCCCTTAACTAAATTTCCTTCAACCACAATATTGGGTTGCTGCGTGCATCTCTTGGCAAATGTGGTCATTTTCATTTCGTATACAATATTTAGATTACTTAGACATGGATGTCTTACTTAAGTGGTCATTTTCATTTTCTGGGATAGAGATTATGTCGCATAAAGATACCTGGACATTTTATGGCTGAAGTGGAAATTTTTGGTGTCTTTCACATATTTAGGGCAGCTTATACTATCGCCGATAGTCTTGCAGAACAGGGCTATGAACGCACTCTGCTTCAGCCTATGTCAGAAGTTCTCCCTCCCCCTTCCTTGAAGGGTCTCATCTTATTATCCTCCTGCAAATACGGTTCTGGTGCATGGGCGGACCCATGTTGAGGCAAGGTGTGGCTTTAGCCACACCAGTTTTTCTTTCTTTTTTTTTTTTTTAATATTTATATGCTTCTATTTTATATGTTCTCACTTCTCACAATTGTGTGTTGCTTTCAATATACTCTCTTCCTGAATGTATTTGATACTGTGTGTCTGTTGTTCATATCTATCATGAAATTAATGTTCACTCAAATTATTGTGCTCATCATGTCATCCAATACAATACATATATAAAGAAGAATATACTCAAACAATATAAATTATAATAAACGATAAAACCTTCACTCAGTACTTTGCAAGCTACTCAAAAAAATTCATTAGAAGAAATTTTGTTGTAACCTGCTATGTGCTACTGTGGATTTCTCATGCACCTCCTATTTTTCGGCCTCTACTATTAGTGTAGTATAGATTGTTGTCTTCCTATTGTATTTTTCCTGTTTTATTGTCCTTGTTTCTTTACTGTTGTTTTCACTTTGTTTCTTTTGTTATATTTCGTTGTAAGCTTAGTCCTTCTTGAACTGTAAACTCTTTTATTTCCATGAGAAACTTTATCTCATGGTTTTATCTATAATATTTCTCTTTTTCAAAAAAATAAAAAATTCAATATATTTTAGTCTATAATTTCTTTTATGTTTAGCCTTACTGATATATAAGGTCTAGATCCGCCCCTGTTCTGGTGTATTAGTAGTGGAATCAAGATGCTGGCGTTGTTTTCCCTCTGAGTAGGGGTGCACATGGGTTGGGTTGGATGGATTTTGGTAAAAAAAAAATCCGAACCGATCAAAATTGTATGGGTTGGGTTGGGTTGGATTTCACGAATTTCTTCTTCGGACCCGATCCGAACCAACCCGACGAAGTTTGGATTGGGTTGGATGGATTTATTGGGTCCATATATTAAAATAATAATATATCTGAAATATTAAAAAATCTTGCAAAAATTATTATAAATTCAGAAAAAGTTATAAAAAATACTAAATATGTTATTATACTAAATAGCATGAAAAAGACACAAAAAGTTATAGAAATAATACCACATAAATGACATATAGCCAAATATCATGAAAACATAAAACTTAATTACTAAATGACATGAAACAATCTAATATAAATAGTATCTAAAAAGTAAAAAACAACACTAAATGTCATGCCATGACACTTAGAACTTAGATGTCTCCAACATGCCAAATAACTATATATAAACATGTAACAAATAACTACGAACAAATACTCTAAGTTCAAATATGACAAATAACTACAAATACTTAAGTCTCAAAGTTTCAAAAAGTCATCACTCCGACACTAGCACTCCAAGTATGAGTAAAATTATAAAAATTATTATTATATGTATGGATTCTGGGTTGGGTTGAATGGATTTGAACTGAATCCGAAATCCGATCCGAACTTGGTTGGGTTGTAGTAAAATCCATCCGACTAACCCGATTGCCCGATCCAACCCGCATTTTTTCTATTGGATCAGATTGGGTTGGGCGGGTTCATTGGATTTACCCGGCCCATGTTCACCCCTACCTCTGAGTGCGCTCTTAAAGCTGTTGTGTTACTTTTGTATTTTCCTATGCTCTAAGCGTGATGTATATCTGTAGTTGTAGTTTCTGTTTTTCTTTCCCTTATGTCTTCTATATTTTTATCCTTTATGCATTGGATTTTATCATGTTAGTCCCTTTGCCTGTTTTTCTTTCCCTGTATTTGTATCTTCTTTTTCAGGTGGACTAGAATTCACCTTTCTTAAAAAAAAGGGACTTTGACATGGTGCCCGTTTGGCATCCCGTTAGAAACGTGGTGCTTGAATTAACATGATTTTGTTAAAATGATTTTGAGTAAAATTGTGTTTGAGTAAACGTGATTTATGTTTGGATGATTTGTAACAAACGTGATACTAAAAAAATGAATATTGTTTGGATCCAATTTATCAAATTCACGTTTGGGACTATAATTAAAAAAAAATCGTTAAAATTAAAGACACCAATGTTTTTGTTTTGTTTTTGAAAATACCATGAAAAGGTTGAATTAAATGGATAATCTTCCTTGTGTTACTACGACTTTTTTTTTTTATAATATTGAGGGCCGAAGCCCACGTTCACCACCACATTGGTTTGCTTCCAAGTTCCAATGTAAAAGATATTTAACGTCAAAAAAAATGTAAAAGATATTAATAATAGTGACAAAAAAAAGATATTAATAATAATAACTTATCCTAAGAAATATCTAGAAGATTGAAAGAAAAACTGAACTACAGAGGAAGAAGACCCTGCAACGCTCACAAAGAAACAGAAAACAGGGGAAGGAGAAGAGAGGACAAAGCCAGATCGAGAGAGTGAGAGGGGTTGACACAGCGATCTGACCAATTTTACAGTGAATATTGCATTTTGATGATTCAATCTTCCTCTCCAATTTATTAACAGAGAAACAAACGAATAAACAGAGCAAGAAATAAATAAAGAATGAAAGTAGATCTGAGTTGGTGAGACAAACGGGAGAACGCTGACGCAGAAGCTCAAATTTCTGGCTTCCAATTAAACGTTGTTTTGGGGTGGATTAGCGTTCATGCGTTTCCAAAAACGCATATCCAAACAATTAAAGGAAACTTTAGAATCACGTCTACATAAACTCAACGCGCGTTTGAGGCTCAAAACGCTATCCCAAACAGGCCTGATCCTCTCAACTGTAATGTGACAATTAAAAAAAATTAACGCAACTGGTTTAGCTTTGTCTGTTACTCTTCTTCCTTTATTTTTTAAGTGTCATCCATTCATCCTAGATAGTGGGTTATTGGAGTCTTTTTTCCAATTCTATCCTCTCAATGAAGTTATAAAGCTTTCTAAACAAGATAGTGGATAATTAACTTTTTTTCTATTCTCTCATATGAAAAAAACATTTATCATTCTTCCCTCCATATTAGAATAAAAAAATTATAAACTCCCGCCAATTCCATCTATTTCTTCTGACATAATTTAATATTAACACCTTTTTCTATATAACTTTGGAATATCTTATCGGTACTTTCATGAAATTTAATTTACAGTTACTACCCAAGACTTTGAATTGATGTAATGAGAATTTAATTTTCATTTACTAGTAAGGATATAATAGATAAAAAAGGATCAAAACATCCACATCTAAGGGTACAGTTAAAAAAGCAAAGCCATTATTCTTTTTTTGGCCATCATCACATTTTTAACCATAAACGGTTAGTAGTAAATTTAATGTGATATTGGCTTACCTAGTTTTTAATATCTTAAGGAAATATAAGACGTTTTACTTTAAACTATTAAAACAATATACACAATACCCTCAAATTAGTTGTATCAATTCTATAAATTTGTTCACTCCATCATTAATTATACTTCCGCTGTATAAAATAATATCATTAATTATAAAGAGAAAATGTTAAAACTTAAATATAATGGAAAGTATGCTATTTTCGTAATGTAATACATTAATCATATTTTTTACTTCCAAAAACAACTAATCATAGTTATTGTTTTCTAAATATGCGATCTTTGTTGTAAGGAATGGTAGTAAGTAAGCCACGATTATTTACAGTATTTGGGCATGAAAGCCGGGTTGTCTTATTAGGATAAAGACGGATTCCATGAAGCTTCCTTATGGAATGGAAGAACGTGCCTGACATCATAAGGTGACCTAGATAATTGTGAGACATAAAGCTAATGAAGGACCAACAGTTGAGAACATCTCAGAGTGTGTGCTATCGCGCCGAAGGACACAATGAAGCGTGACATAAAGCTGAAACATCTCGTAAGTGTGTGACACCAATCTGAAACCTGTCGATGATAATTGCGTGACATAAAGTTGGCACCTCGATTTTTTCAAGACAACTCCTTTTAGCTGGCACGCCGAGTTTCAAGAACTACACGGGAGCGAATTTGAGACGACAGCGAATTCATAGTCGAATACTCCCTCCGTCCTCGTTTATAAGTCACTTTTACGTAATTCTCTAGGATTAAGAAAATAAGTTACTAGTATTGAATTTGTAAAATGTTTTATTGAGTTTCCTAGATTACACATCAACTTCTCTCTTGAAATTAATTTTTTTTTCAAGATTACATTATGTCTTTCATATTAAATATAAGGGTAAGTTTGGAAAAATGCATTAAATACTACATTGGTAATATAAATTAACTTATATTTTGGGATTAAAAAAATCTCAAAAAGTGACTTATATATGGGGACGGAGGGGAGTAATATCCATAAGTTATGATGCGATATTCGGTAAAGAATTTGTGCTAATGCAACTGAAACTCCTTAATAATGCATTACAATAATACAAAGGCAACAAATAATGGATTAAAACATTACATCACGTTAAACAGTTTCCATAGCACTTAGTCTCAGACATCCAACGATACCGAATGCTCAGCATATGGCCCTACCCGTCCGTGGCGTCCTAGTAGGCTGCAACATGAAACAAATTAAGTAAGATTTATACGGTTTTTTTTTGTTTTTTTGTTAATCATGGAAATGATCACTAAAAATCATAGGTATTAAAAAAATAACACCTTCAAAGTCATCAAATTCATGATCCCCTCCCATGGAGGATCCATCGGTCGACGTTCCTTTAACCAATGGGCAAGTTAAGCGATTGTGGCCAATCACTTTGCATTCGCTACACTTCAAGGGTCGCTTTGCCCTCAATCGAGAAGTTGACGGTCCACGGGGACGACCCCTGCGCCGGTGAGTCGTTAGACCTGCGTTAGCAGATGGAGTTCCAGTGACACCTTCTGGAACTGAGGGATTGTTTTTATTCTCCAAGTGTTGAGTGTGACCTCCAACAATCTCCCATGTCTGGCGAAAGTCATCAATAAGCGGACAAGCAAGTGTACACATTTTCCTACAGGCTTCGAGCATACAAACATACCTGGCAAGGACCGCGGAATCTCGGAAAAGCGACGGGGATGACCCCGGCGTTTCACATAAATGATCCTTTGCACCTTGACTCCACCTTTCAAGCACAAGTGACTTGGGAATGTTATGTATATTGAGATCAACCAACACAGCAATGATGTGGGCACAAGCTAAACCAATGCTTTCCATTCTCATGCATGAGCATCGGAATTCAAATGTAGCCGTATAGTATGAAACAAGCCACTCCCTACTAGATTCCTGGGACCGCTTAACCGTGTACATGGACATGCCAAGGGTATCTTCGCAATTAGAAATTATCATGTCAGCGGCAGATACAATGGTGGGACGGAATCGGAAGAATAATTGGCGGGTCAAAATACGTGAGGCTGAAAGCTCAATACTTTGAAAAAGGGGTGGAGCTTTCAAACCCGGGTCTCCATAGCCTGAACGAAAATCAGCTTCAACTTCTCTATGTCGCATGTATTCGAGACAACGATGAAAGTGCTGTAGAAACTCTTTCAAGTTGTATCTTCTCTTGACAAACTTCCCAAGTTGGGCGTTGAACCCTTCACACCGAGATGTAGTCCTAAACCCGGCAAAAAACTTACCACGAAAGTAGGCCGCAGCCCAAGTATGTCTTCTGGCATACATGTCAATAATCCACGGATGTTCATGTAAATTAAATTCTTCAACCAATGATTCCCACTTTCTTTTAAAATCACCTATTTGAAAATCACCGAACATACAAGTCTTGAACTTAGGGAGGAAGTCAGGAATTTTGATATTATCGGTTGCATTACACATCAAGTGCCACGCACAGAGTCGGTGAGTGGCATTGGGAAAGACCCTCCGAATGGCATTCTTCATTGCCTTATCTCCATCTGTGATAACTGCTGTTGGACTCTTCTTGTCCATTGCCTCCAACAACTGCTCTAGCAACCACACATATGTTTCTTCATTCTCGTTGCCAATTACAGCACCACCAACAACGGTTGTTTGATTATGGTGATTGACACATGAAAATATGACGAGGGGACGCCGATATTTGTTTTTTTTATATGTGGCATCGAATGCTAAAACATCCCCAAACACGCTGTAGTTCATCCGACCTATCCCGTCACACCAAAACAAATGTTCCAGATTTTTATCAACGTCCTCCGTGTGCCGCACAAACATAGATGGGTCTTTGATACCTAACGAGGCTAGATAATCTAATGCCCTGCGTCCATCTGAAACATGTGCTCGTCGTTGCTTCCCAACTTGGTTCTGCAGATCTTTCAAGCTGTATTGCGTGTTGTTATACCCCTCAACCTGTGCAGCATGTGAATTGTAGACGTCGGCTGTTGTTAGACCCGAACTCAAATGAGTTTTCAAACTCAAGATATCCGCTTCGTGCATTTGCCGGTGTGCAGCCAACATTGCTGCATGGCTTCTTTGGAGCACGTCGTGGTTATGAGCGTGTACAAACAAGCTGATGTACCACCGTTTTGAGTAACCCTGAATATGGACCCGTAATTTAGCTTTGCATCCACACCTATAATTACTCCTAGCCTCAGCTGTCCGCTTCACATCACTGTTCTTGCGAAAGCCTTCCCTATGACACACAAAAGTTTGTTGGCGTACCTCTCCTTTCTTGGTCCAGCGTTTGGTGTCTTTACGAATAGAGAATCCGGACAATCTTCCAAACCAACAGTAGAACTCGAACGCCAGCTCCAAGCTCAAAAATGAAAACCTCATGATTTCCTCCAGTCTCATGGTCATTAGATCCAGAAGGAGAAAGTCATCCTTTGAATCAATTCTGACAGGATTGACGGGTATTTTGCCATGCATTTCGTTATAATTTACCCCCGCTACATCATCTGTATTGTTAGCTGGGTTAGCTGTGTCAGGCGAACCTTCGTCCTCATCACAAATAGAGCTGTTTTCTTCGCCATCGAGATCGCTTGTCGACCTTTCACCGGAGTCAAGCTCAGTCTCATGAAGATCATAATCGTCGTGGTCACCAAGGCCCTCACCCTCAAATTGATAAGCTGAATTGCTGTTTTGTCCATCAGCGTAGTCATTGTCGTCTTCATTCATAGATTGACCGTCCTCGTAGTCATTGTCGTCTTCATTCATAGATTGACTGTCATCACCGTTAAAATAATTTTCAAGGGCCCCAAAATCATATTCATATATGTTCTACAAACAATCAAGAAGGAGATTCTTAGAGTGCGCAGCCATGGTTAAAGTATGTTACAAGTACATAATACACCGGTCAATGCATACCTCCTCATTTGCTGACCACGAGTCATTAGATGGTGAACTCTGCGAGTCCTCATCCAGGCCAAAATTCGAGTCAACCTCCATGTTGTCGCTCATTGGATCAACTCAGACCTACACAAGAGATATATATATATATATATATATATCAAATTTATTACTTACTTAGAGGACCTTTGACAGAGTAGAAACTCCGGCCGCATCACTATAGTTTTTAACTTCCATAAAATTAAATTAAATGCATGAAACCAAAGATAACAATAACGCACACAACTCAAAGGAGATGAAGTCGATCTCAAGGAGTATACTCACAAACAAATTTCTTCACAAATCCGTTAACAGCACACGGGTAGCCAGATAAATCAATATAACCGCGCCAACAATAGTAAACCGTAACAGATTTGAAGGCCTCACAATGCAACAGGGATGATCTTATTCGATTGTGGAAGACAAGATAGGGTTTGGATCTGCTCGACAAGGAATACACCTAGTTTTCGTGCTTTAGCTATGCAAGGGAAACGCTAAAAAATAAACATTGAACTGGTCTACAAGACTGTTACAACTCTTCTTGTTGCTTATCAATGGTGTGTGGAGATGAAGCACAGATATAGATGAAATGACTATTTATGAACGGAATTGTGCTTGTATCCTTTCTTTTTTTTTTATGAAGCACAGATATAGATGAAATGACTATAAAGACGGAATTGTGCTTGTATCCTTTCTTTTTTTTTTTTGGTCAATATTCTTGTAGCTTTGCTTAAACCACTAAAGAACCCCTCCCTTTATTTTCTGGACTAATTCTTCATTGCGTTTCTGGTGGGCCTTACCTTTAAAATGTTAATTTTTTTTATCCTGTAGGCCTTTATTGACAGAAAAACATATAGGCCGTTTTTTGTTAACGTGGTCGACGGCCCAGTAGTTACCTAATGTTTTTTTTACTTTTTTATTTTGCTGATTTGATCTTAAAACATAATCTTCTGTAGCCGATAATATAGTTGAGTTAACCCTAGCTTAAGATCATATACAATTGTAATTGGTTACCTTATTTTGTACAGTACTGTATTTTGTTCAACCTCGAGCATAGACAACTGAGAGTTTAACTAAGATAGTATTCACGTTACATTGTCATTAAGTCAACTAATGTTAGTTTAGTTGATAATTTTAACAACAAACTTGGTTATGCAATTGGGAGTATTTTATATGTAGTCATCAAGTTACGTTGTCAACAAATAACTAATGTTAGGTTAGGTAGATCATTCGTACAACTAACCCTATTATATGAAAGGCTAGAGCATGGCTAAGTAACATTTAGTTAGAAGGGTCATTAGAATAACTAACTCTCCTCCATCGTAGACTAAATTTCATCTACCTTTAATTGTCCATCAAATAACTAATGTTAGGTTAAGTGGATCATTGGAACAACTAACCCTACTATATGATTTGCTAGAGCATGACTAAGCAACATTTAGTTAGCAGGATCATTAGAATAACAAACTCTCATCTAATAAAGACTAAATTTTAACTACCTTTAATGTCATCTTCTTCGTTTTAACAACTAATAATGGGTTAACATGTCATTGAATTAGATGGTTGTGGTTTAACCTAGATGTTCAATAGTCCCTCCACCAAGGGTAGTACTTCCGACATCTGTCGACAACCAACACTCGTTTAATCGAACCATATATTAACTAACCCCAGTTTGATTCAAGATTATATAAGTAGTAACATTATGTTAGGTAGGCCATTATAATAATAGATAACATCAGTTTATACGAGATATTAGAATCACCAACGTTTGGTTAAGATGTTCATCAACATAATTTAACTCACTATATAATAACTAATGGATAGGGCAACCTAATAATAATTCCTTCAAAAGGAGATAATAAAAGATGACTATCGCAACTATTGTACTCCTAACAGTTAGTTAATAGGATCAGATGAAAAACTAAACTATTCATCATTACGTTGATTTAAGTGTACCGTAATTGTCATTTACTCAAATGGAAGACCTCAGTTATCACTGAGGTCATGGTAAAAGTCTCAAAAGAAAGGTGGTATTAATCTTTATCCATCTTTAACGAATTATGCAGGTAAAACTAAGACAACAATTTTGGGAAAAATGTCAAAATCTGGGAAATATCCAGATCTGGAAAATTTCCAGATTTATTAGCCGGAGAAGACGAATGTGTGGCGGCACCACGCCGGAGTTCCGCCGGAGATGAATGGACCACCCACGATGATGTGGGATTTTTATAGAGGAACAAAGGTGATGCATCCGATCAAAGGTGGTGGATCCGCCGGCGTGGCAATCTGAGACCAGACCGCGGAAAAGAACACGTTTTCAGATTGTGAATGTCGCCGGAAAAATGAAGTTCGCGGGCCTCCAAGCAACAACTACTGGTGCAGCTGTATGGGCTTCCCGCATGAAAATTGATGATGGAGATAGTGAAAATGATGGTTCTGGCAGATGAGGAAGTATTGATGATGATGATGATGAAGAACACGGTGATGAAGCCCAGATCTATTTTAGAGGACTAGCTATTGAAATATACCATATTTTAGGCGCTGGATATGAAATTAAAGAGGAAAAGGGACTGAAAGTGGAAACAAATCTTGAAGTTTGACCTAGGCCCCTGGCGCATTTACACTAATGGCGCCGAAAAAAAAATAATTGTAGTTTCAGTCCTTTTTTTTTTGGTGGACCGGTACCTCCTCAGAGAGATGCCGTATGGAAGATTTCCCCTTTATTATATGAAGAAATTCGTTAAATTCAATTTTTTAGGAATTCGTAACTTATTCCTTGGGCATTCAGCTTAAAAACTCAAGAATTTCGAACAAAAATTGAAAATATTCACCAACACTCTAACATTTGCACAAATTTAGCATGAGAAAGTTTGGTTAAAGTTCTCCTTCATCATATTTTGAATCGTAGGGAATTTAATTTTTTTTTAATTTTGTCACTCATTCTGCGGGCTAACACCTTTAAAACGCAGGAATTACGGCTAAAAACAAGAAAACTACACCGATACTCAAAAAATTCAAAATATTAATCCTAAGTAAAATTTGGTTAAAACCTCCTATCTTTATACGGTGATACTCAAACAAATTATTTTTTTAAGACTTCGCAGCTAAATCGATGGGCTAACATATTTAAAACTCACAAATTTCGATAAAATATTGAAAGTTTGCACCAACACTGAAACCTTTGCCCATATTTTATGTACATAAAGTTTGGTTAAGGCTCCCCGTAATCATACGATGAAACTCGGAAAAATTAATTTTTTTGAATTTTGTCACCCATTCTAAGAGTTAATACATATAAAATTCAAGAATTTCGACAAAAAAATGAAAATTTCAACCAACACTAAAAAATTTGAACAAATTTTGGCTTGAGAAATTTTGGTTAAATCTCCCCTTCATCTTATAATGAAACACGGAAAAATTAATTTTTTTGACTTTCGTCACCTATTCCAAAATACCTTTAAAATTCATGAATTTCGATTAAAAATTGGTAATTTTCACCAAGACTCAGATATTTGCAAAAATTTTAGCTTGAGAAAATTTGGTTAAAGAACCCCTTTATTATATGATGAAACTCGTTAAATTCAATTTTTTTGGAATTCGACGCTTATTCCATAGGCATTTAGCTTTAAAATTCAAGAATTTCGAAAAAAAATTGAAAATTTTCACCAACACTCTAACATTTGCACAAATGTAGCATGGGAAAGTTTGGTTAAATTTCTTCTTCATCTTATTGTAAGATCAAGATTTGGTCATGTGGTACAACTCTATGTTTTGATGATAACAAGTATTTATTTGTGGATGAACAATTATGATACTCTAACGTTTGTCTTGAGTGTTTTGACAAACAGGTTCTGATTCTGACACCAGAAAATATATTCATCAGAAGATCAGAAGATCTGAAGATCAGAAGATCTGAAGATCAGAAGTTCTGAAGATCAGAAGATCTGAAGATCAGAAGTTCTGAAGATCAGAAGATCTGAAGACCAGAAGATCAGAAGCTCTGAGGATCAGAAGCTCTGAAGATCAGAGGATCTGAAGACCAGAAGATCTGAGGATCAGAAGATCTGAAGACCAGAAGCTCTGAAGGTCCAGAGGTACTGAAGGACCAGAAGCTCTGAAGGACCAGAGGCTCTGAAGGTCCAGAAGATCTGAAGGTCCAGAAGCTCTGAAGCGTCGTCAGATCAGAAGTCAATGGTTAAAGGCAAATGTCACTATCAAGAAGTACAAGAGCAGTGTACTATTCTCAAAAGCCTACCTACCAAGGTTCAGCCACAGCAGGTTCTGGAAGTTCCAGAAATGCCCTCCAACGGTCATATTCTCTCAACAGAAATATCCTTTGCACCTTGGACTATTTAAGGCTGAAGAAGAGAAGAAAGAGTGTGGAGAGAGAAACCAAGAGCTGCAATACAAGAAAAGATTCAAGCCTCCACTTTCTTCATTTGTTCTTATTTAGTTTACACTCAGCTTATTTAGAAGCAAACCTTTGTAAACACTAACCTCAAACAGTTGTTTGATTTTCCTTAAGGGACCGGGTAGGTCTGTATCCTTAAGAAGACTAGGATCTGTGTATCTTAGTGGTGATTCCTTTAGGAGATCAAGGTTGATCGGATCCTAGAGAAGACTAAGAGAATGAATCTTAGTGTGAGCTAAGTCAGTGTATTGTTAGTCACTTGTAGGTCTCAAGTGCAGTTGTAACAATTATCTGATTAGTGGATTGCCTTCATTCTAAGAAGGAAGAAATCACCTTAACGGGTGGACTGGATTAGCTTGAGTGATTCATCAAGTGAACCAGGATAAAATACTTGTGTGCTTCTCTCTTCTCTCTATCTTTATCCGCTGCACCATCTATCTCAGACAAACCGAAAAGATTTACTTTAAATCTTAAGGGGAAAGTTTTTATATTCAAAACTCTATTCAACCCCCCCCCCCCCCTTCTAGTCGTTTTTCACACCTTCAATTGATATCAGAGCGCAAGTTCTGATTACCACACTTAACAGTGTTCAGTAGATCCGGGCCAGTGTGAAAAACTCATGGATTCCACCACTACTACAAGCAAATATCAATACAGTGCAAGACCACCTATCTTTGATGGTCAGAGATTTGATTTCTGGAAAGACAGAATCAAGAGCTTCTTTCTTGACTTTGATCCTGATCTCTGGGATTTTGTTGTTGATGGTTACACCCCTCCTGTTGATAAACATGGTGTAAAGATCCCAAGGGAGAAGATGAGTGAAGATCAAAAGAAGGAGTTCAGAGATCATCACAGATCAAGAGCTATTCTGCAAAGTGCCATTTCATATGAAGAATATGAGAAAATTACTGATCGTGATTCCGCTAAGTGTATCCTTGATTCCTTAAAGATGACACATGAAGGAAACAAAAAGGTGAAAGAGACAAAGACGCTGTCCTTGATCCAGAAATATGAATCCTTCATCATGGAACCTAACAAATCCATTGAGGATATGTTTTCCAGATTTCAGTTGCTTGTGGCTGGAATAAGACATCTCAACAAAAGCTACACTACAAAAGATCATGTCATAAGGGTCATTCGAAGTCTTCCTGAAAGCTGGATGCCTTTAGTGACTTCAATAGAGCTTACAAGAGATGTTGAGAATATGAGTTTAGAAGAACTCATCAGCATACTGAAATGCCATGAACTGAAGCGCTCAGAAATGCAGGATCTGAGGAAGAAGTCTATAGCTTTGAAATCCAAATCTGAGAAGTCAAAAGCTCTCCAAGCTGAAGCAGAAGAATCTGAAAAAGCATCAGAATATTCTGATGAAGATGAGCTGACTCTGATATCCAGAAAGCTCAACTGCATTTGGAAGCACAGGCAGAGTAAATACAAAGGCTCATCAAAGGACAAAAAGTCAAAGAAGCACTTCAAAACAAAGAAAAGTCTGATGGTGACTTTTGATGAATCAGAGTTAGAGGATGTTGACTCTGATGGTGAAGTTCAAGGACTCATGGCTATTGTCAAAGACAAAGGAGCAGAGTCAAAGGATGCAGTTGACTCTGACTCAGAATCAGAAGGAGATCCTAACTCAGACGATGAAAATGAGGTATTCGCTTCTTTCTCAACCTCTGAACTGAAACATGCTTTGTCTGATATCATGGATAAGTATAACTCTTTATTGTCTAAGCATAAAAATCTGAAAAAGGACTTATCTGCTGCTTCTAAGACTCCTTCTGAACATGAGAAAATTATTTCTGATTTAAATGTGAGTAATCATGCTTTAGTTAACTCTAACTCTGTGCTCAAAAATCAAATTGCTAAGTTAGAAGAAGTTATTACTTATGATGCCTCTGTTAGTAAGAATGAATCTAAATATGAAAAATCTTTTCAAAGATTCCTGGCTGAAAGCGTAGACAGAAGCTTAATGGCTTCAATGATCTATGACGTAAGCAGAAATGGAATATATGGCATTGTCTATTCTAAACCTTCTGAAGTTGCTGCATCATCTCTTAAGAAAGGAACTTTCTCTATGTCAAAATATCATGCTCAAATTCCTTTCTATTATCCTGCTGAAAGACCCAAAGTTGTCAGAACTTCTGGGCTAACTAACAAGAAAGGACCCAGAAAGTGGGTACCTAGGGATAAGAT
The DNA here is from genome assembly GCF_012489685.1 of Lotus japonicus. Taxonomy (NCBI): domain Eukaryota; kingdom Viridiplantae; phylum Streptophyta; class Magnoliopsida; order Fabales; family Fabaceae; genus Lotus; species Lotus japonicus. Next base: position 70,821,701 of record NC_080044.1, on the reverse strand, counting down.
TATATATGTTGCAGATATCTTCAATAGGTCCATCGAAACTCCAACCATGGAACCTGGACAGTGGATGCAGGCAACACATGACGGGAGAAAGGCATATGTCCCAAGATCCAAAACTTGAACCTGAAGGTGAAGTTGATCTTGGAGGCATCAGTAGAGTAAGATTTGGTCAAGGAATCATTGGTTTTTGATAAGAACCCCTCTGTTGATATTCTGAACGCTATTCATGTTAGAATTAATGATAAGCTTGACTCTGACAAGTCAAAGCTAGCTGAAAAAGCTTGGAGAGATGAGCATGACCGTTTCAGAAAGAAACAAAGATTCAAAACCTGTCAAACCAGAAGCAACAACATCAGAAGATGCTACTACAACTTCTGACTTGCATCATCAGAAGAAGAGTAGGTTCATAGCTTCTCATTCTGAAGTATCTGAAGATGAAATTTTGTCCAGAATGGAGATGTCACCAGAACCACACTTCTGCTCTCATCAGAAGATATGCTAATCAGAAGCCAAGTATCCCTTGGTATTCCTTCTGAGGGGGAGTATTTCGTCTTATGCTCTTACTATTTTTTTCCTCCATCATTCTTTTTGCTTATGACAAAAAGGGGAAGAACTAATAGTATATTGACAACTCCCTTATGTGATCAATTTCTATGCTCTAACGATACATTCTGATTGATGTCATCTCTCTCAATGTTATGATACATCTTATGACTCAATTAACTCTGATCACATACTTCAATATAGCTCAGAATCTAGATACTTCTAACGTGGTTGATATTAAGTATTAGATTCAGGGGGAGCTTAGCTCAGAATCAAGCTCGAGTCTTGAATTCAGAAGGAGCAAGATAAACTATACACATCAGGATAAGTTTTAACTCTGATACCTTATACTCTGAGTGTATTCAGTTTATTTGTTTAGAGTTGTTCATCAAAATACATGGTTTTGTCATCATCAAAAAGGGGGAGATTGTAAGATCAAGATTTGGTCATGTGGTACAACTCTATGTTTTGATGATAACAAGTATTTATTTGTGGATGAACAATTATGATACTCTAACGTTTGTCTTGAGTGTTTTGACAAACAGGTTCTGATTCTGACACCAGAAGATATATTTATCAGAAGATCTGAAGATCAGAAGATCTGAAGATCAGAAGTTCTGAAGATCAGAAGATCTGAAGATCAGAAGCTCTGAAGATCAGAAGATCTGAAGATCAGAAGCTCTGAAGATCAGAGGATCTGAAGACCAGAAGATCTGAGGATCAGAAGATCTGAAGACCAGAAGCTCTGAAGGTCCAGAGGTTCTGAAGGACCAGAAGCTCTGAAGGACCAGAGGCTCTGAAGGTCCAGAAGATCTGAAGGTCCAGAAGCTTTGAAGCGTCGTCAGATCAGAAGTCAATGGTTAAAGGCAAATGTCACTATCAAGAAGTACAAGAGCAGTGTACTATTCTCAAAAGCCTACCTACCAAGGTTCAGCCACAGCAGGTTCTGGAAGTTCCAGAAATGCCCTCCAACGGTCATATTCTCTCAACAGAAATATCCTTTGCACCTTGGACTATTTAAGGTTGAAGAAGAGAAGAAAGAGTGTGGAGAGAGAAACCAAGAGCTGCAATACAAGAAAAGATTCAAGCCTCCACTTTCTTCATCTGTTCTTATTTAGTTTACACTCAGCTTATTTAGAAGCAAACCTTTGTAAACACCAACCTCAAACAGTTGTTTCATTTTCCTTAAGGGACCGAGTAGGTATGTATCCTTAAGAAGACTAGGATCTGTGTATCTTAGTGGTGATTCCTTTAGGAGATCAAGGTTGATCGGATCCTAGAGAAGACTAAGAGAGTGAGTTTTAGTGTGAGCTAAGTCAGTGTATTGTTAGTCACTTGTAGGTCTCAAGTGCAGTTGTAACAATTATCTGATTAGTGGATTGCCTTCATTCTAAGAAGGAAGAAATCACCTTAACGGGTGGACTGGATTAGCTTGAGTGATTCATCAAGTGAACCAGGATAAAATACTTGTGTGCTTCTCTCTTCTCTCTATCTTTATCCGCTGCACCATCTATCTCAGATAAACCGAAAAGATTCACTTTAAATCTTAAGGGGAAAGTTTTTTTATTCAAAACTCTATTCAACCCCCCCCCCCCCTTCTAGTCGTTTCACACCTTCACTTATTTTCAAACGTGGGAAATTTAATTTAATTTTTTTAAATTTCGTTACTCATTCCATGGGCTAACATCTTTAAAACGCAGGAATTACAGCTAAAAACAAAAAAACTACACTGATACTCAAAAAATTCATAATATTAATCCTGAGTAAAACTTGGTTAAAGTCTACCTTCTTTATACGATGAAACTCAAACAATTAATTTTTAAAGACTTTGCAACTAAATCGATGGGCTAACATCTTTAAAACTCACGAATTTCGACAAAATATTGAAAATCTGCACTAACACGAAAAAACTTGCCCATATTTTACGTTGAGAAAGTTTGGATAAGGCACCTCTTAATCATACGATGAAACTCGAAATAATTAAATTTTTTAAATTATGTCAACCATTCCAAGGGTTAATGCATTTAAAATTAAAAAATTTCGACAAAAAACTGAAAATTTCAACTAACACTAAAAAATTTGAATAAATTTTGGCTTGAAAATTTTGGTTATATCTACCCTTCATCCTATAATGAAACACGGTAAAATTATTTTTTTTGAATTTTGTAACCTATTCCATGGGTTAATACTTTAAAATTCAGGAATTTCGATTACAAATTGGAAATTTTCACCGACACTCAGAAATTTGCATAAATTTAAGCTTGAGAAAATTTGGTTAAAGCACCCCTTTATTATATGATGAAACTCTTAAAATTCAATTTTTTTGAATTAGTTACTTATTACATGGGCATTTTAGCTTTAAAACTCAAGAATTTCGAACAAAAATTGAAAATTTCCACCAACACTCTCACATTTTCACAAATTTAGCATGAGAAAGTTTGATTAAAGTTCTCTTTCATCATATTTTGAAACGTGGGAAATTTAAATATTTTTGAATTTCGTCACCAATTTCATGGGCTAACACCTTTAATATGCAGGAATTACGGCTAAAATCAAAAAAACTGCACTAATACTAAAAAAACTTCATAATATTAATCCTGAGTAAAACTTGGTTAAATCCTCCCTTCTTTATACCATGAAACTCAAAAAAATTAATTTTTTTAGACTTCGCAACTAAATCGATGGGCTAACATCTTTAAAACTCACGAATTTTGAAAAAATATTGAAAATCTGCACCAACACTAAAAAACTTGCCCATATTTTACGTTGAGAAAGTTTGGTTAAGGCTGACCTTAATCACATGATGAAACTCATAAAAATTAATTTTTTTTGAATTCTGTCACCCATTCCAAGGGATAATACCTTTAAAATTCAGGAATTTCGACTAAAAATTGAAAAATTTCACTGTCACTCAGAAATTTGCACCGAAAATAATTTATGACGAAAAACAAAAAAAATCCACCAATACTCAAAAAATCATAATATTAATCATGAGTAAAACTTGGATAAAGTTTCCCTTGTTTATACCATGAAACTCAAAAAAATTAATTTTTTAGACTTCGAAACTAAATCTATGGGCTAACATCTTTAAAGTCTCCTTTCTTTATACCATGAAACTCGGAAAAATTAATTTTTTTGAATTCCGTCACTTATTACAAGGGCTAATACTTTAATATTCAGGAATTTCGACAAAAAATTGGAAATTTCCACCGACACTTAGAAATTTAAACAAATTTTAGCTTGAGAAAATTTGGTTAAAGCACCCCTTTATTATATGATGAAACTCGTTAAATTCAATTTTTTTTGGAATTCGTCACTTATTTCTTGGACATTTAGCTTTAAAACTCAAGAATTTCAAACAATAATTGAAAATTTTCACCAACACTCTAACATTTACACAAATTTAGCATGAGAAAGTTTGGTTAAAGTTCTCCTTCATCATATTTTGAAACGTGTGTGTGGAATTTAATTTTTTTCGAATTTCGTCACTCATTTCATGGGCTAACTCATTTCATGGGCTAACTCCTTCTGATCCATAATATAAGCAAAAAAATCAAACATCTCACATAACAAGAAATAACATAGAAACATGTTTTTTCAATTAATAAATTTGAAACATAATTTTATTTCCAAAACCACCCTTATCTACACAACCTTTAATCATTAATGACACGATTTAATTAAGTATATGCTCAACTCCTTCTTCTCTCTTCTCCAAGTAAATAACCATTGCAAAATGTTTCTCATACATGGAAAAGTAGAGAGATTAAATGTTTCTTGTACATGAAAAAGTGGAGTACTTTCTAAACAAATATGGGTACAATTGGAAACGGATATTTAACACACTCTAAAATCAATGCTTATTTCTTATATAGTGACCATCAAAACACCAATTTTTTTCTTATATTGTGGACCGGATGAATTATCAACAACGATAATCAAACACACGATTTTTTATAGAAAGTATATGTCGTTACTAATTCAGTTATTATGTGTTTTGGTACGTCCATCAACATGTCATTAACCCCTAGTGGTTTAGCATCCCCTGGGTCACTTTTTTAAATAACCAATATTAAACATTAACATCTTAGTCACGAGGATTGTAGTATACTAGTATTGGTTAGTATCAAGTTCATCTCCATCTATTTGTTTGATGTACTAACTTTTAAGTGCCCATTTGCCGCTCAAGTGACATTTATTTAACTATTTAATGTCCATTTGAAGAAAAACAAAATCAGATTTTTTCTTGTTTGAGTTTAGATTCACAAAATATAATTATTTGTGTCGGAAGCAAATCAAAATAGCCTTTTTTATGGGTATTGTCAGTTGCATGTGGCATTAAAAAAATAAAAGCGACATGAGATAAGAGTATAAGACAACCGCATTCCCAACAAGTAGTGCAGAGCAGAGCCATTCCATTTCAATTTCCCACGTCACCAACTCTCAAAGCTACCACCACTCACCACTACTTAACAATTCAGCAAACACCAAAACCAACCCTTGCTCCGCCGTATATCCACCGTCCACCTTCACCGGCTCACTCTCCCTTATCCAACGGCCCGGAGACGACGCAGATCACAGCGGGTCCCGCCATTTCCACCTTTGCTTGTTCAGTGAGTATTCCAAAAAAAAAAGTACATATAGATATAGCAGCATAAAGTAGAAACAACCAAAACCTCTATTACTCTATTCATTCGCGCTTCATTTTCTCTTTCATTTCATTTTTTTTTCTCTTATTTCTTCATTTTCAATCGCGCATCGCATCTTTTACTTCTCTCTCATTTCTTCCTTTATCTCTCCGGTCGAGGTGTGAATATAACTTTTTCCCATTTTCTAGTGTCCTAACCTTGCTTCCTTTATACTTCAATCATATAAATACCACAGTGATATCAATTTCAATAAATCCCCAAGCAAAAGATGACAAATCTGGAAATAAAAACAGAGGAACCTGGTCAATCAAACAGTCAAACCCCTCTTCTCACACCAAATTCCAATCACGATAATCACACCAACAATCACGATAACAAGAATCACGAAGAATGTGATTGCTCTGAAGTGGATCACAGCCTGGTGCGATTGGAGAAATTTCTCAATGCTCTGGGCTTCGACCAGGGCTCCGTGTTGGCTTCCGTGATCTGGTGGACCGTTTTCCTGGCGGTTGGTGTGGCGGTTCCGCTGGTGGCTCTGTGGTTATGTGACTGCTCCGAGTGCGAGATGTACGAGCTCCGCGGCTGTGAGATGGTGATTGTGACGTTTCAGGCCACGCTCGCCGCCGCCTCCTTGCTCTGCCTTTCACATAACCTCCGCAAGTATGGTATCCGCAGGTTCCTATTCGTTGACCGCTACACTGGACACGACTCTTCCTTTCACCGTGATTACGTCAAACAGATTTCGGTAAATTTCTGTCAGATTTTTTCTTGTTTTATCAGAAATTTTATTTTCTTCATATTGCTATGTTTAGATTTAGCTCAAATGTTTAATGCTTAATTACTTGGATGCTCAGAATTTTTCTTGCTTTATCTGAATTTCTTTTCTTCTATTTGTGTTCTTGGTGACTAATTTTTTAACTTATTATAATTTTTATTATAAGTGAATGTTGAACTTATTTGAGCCCTCTTCAACATGAGACTAGTCAAGTGGAAGATTAAAAATGTGATGTTTTCAGATTTTATTTTTTCCTCAAATTTTAAATGAAAAAAATTGTGGTAAGAAAACTTTGATCATATTTGCTTAGGTGATTGTGATTAGTGAGAGTAGGTAGTTAACAATTTTTACAAGCAATCTATTTTAGAAAAAAATATCATTCGCAAATCTCTCCGACATAGGAATTGAAGGGAGATAAGGGCGAGATATGATGAGTGATGTGATTAGAAAAAATAGGAAGATAGGAAGAAAGAGGAATGGAAGCCAGTAAGCCACTATGGATAGTTATGTGTTTCCTCTGTTCATATTCACCATTCCTGCTAAATAACATTGCTGCCATCTAAATATACTCTAGGGAGCAGCTTCTCATGGACTAGCGGTGCTAATTTTATTTTGTTCTGTTTTGTTTCCCTATTCCTACTTCTTAGGGATCACTGCGGTTGCTCATTCTGTGGATGTTTCCGTGTTTCATTCTGAAGACGGCACGAGAAATCATTCGCATTTCATATGTACAGCATGGGTCATGGTGGCTCTCACTTGGTATATTTTCAGCTCTGATTATATCTTGGACTTATGTGAGTGCAATCTCTCTGTCCGCCTGCGTTTTGTTTCACATGGTCTGCAATTTGCAAGTCATCCACTTTGTTGATTATGGAAAGCTATTGGAAAGGGAAGGTGATGTGTTGGTTTTATTGGAGGAGCACATTCGGTTGCGTTATCATCTTTCCAAGATAAGTCATAGGTTCAGGATCTATCTTCTTCTGTCGTTCTTGGTTGTCACTGTCAGCCAAGTGGTGACTTTGTTACAGGTCACCGGATATCGTAACATGATTACCATAGTAAATGGTGGAGATTTCGCTGTAAGTTGAGCTCTTTTTGTTCAAAGTGTTTGTGCATTTAGACTGAAAAGATTAGTTCCTTTTATTGAGTTCAGGGTTACAATAGTCAAGGAGTGTCTCGGTTCACCGGGAGCTGCTCATTGTTGTTTCTTGCTTTTGTCAGCATCTAAAGCTATCAAGTTTGTGCTGCCCATTCTTTCAGGTATCCACACTTGTTCAGGTGGTTGGTATCGTTATTTGTCTGCACGCAGCAACAAGAATTTCTCATAGAGCTCAAGGTGTTGTTTCACTTGCAAGCAGGTGGCATGCAATGGTCACATGCACATCTTCTGACTCGTCTCATTCAAGAAGCTCTGCTAGTATGGGGAATCTCTTGGAGGCTTCAAACAATTTAAACTCAATACATATAGACTATTCTGAAAGTGATTTAGAGTCATTGGATTACCCCGGAATGTCTATTAGTAATACCCAATTGGTTTCCCAGATGTCCTCTAATCACAAGAGACAATCTTTTGGTAAGTAATTTTCAACCACCACCTGTCTGAAAACTGATTATATTTACAAGCTCTACTAGTTAGTGATGAAAATAAAACATTTAAAGAAATATCATCCAGTTTGTCCTTTTATTGCGTGTTCTGAAATTATTTTATACAATCTTTTCGCTTACTTACTGTTGATGGAGAGAAGTGAAAAAAAAATTGCACAATTTCAAGCTACTTAAAATGCTCCAAAACATCCTATATGCTTCACCATGCAAGATTATAATTTCATTTTGGTAAGAACCTAAATAATCTCATCATGTTGCATCAATTCTGTTCTTGGTGTAGGTATGGCAGGATAATAGTTAGAAAGTAGTTTCTGGATTCATTAACTTGCAATCCCTATATTGTAGAATCTAGCTTGATGTTTCACATTCAAGGCAGACTGTAAACATTTATTCCGTTTAAAGAGATGTTTAATTTGTCTTACAGAAGGGAAACATTTGTCTGGTATTGAAATGGATATATCAATCTGATATTCATCTGTATAATTCATCCCTCATTTTGATGGGACAAAATAGCTGTATGTGGTAATTTAGTCCATTTGAATACAGTAGGCCATACTAAAATTTATTTATGATACCCTTAGATTAAATTAGCAAATTAGCTTCTTTGAACCATCTTTCATATGTGTAATGTGCAACAAATTAGTCATCTCTTTAGCAAATATGAATGCCTAAGTTTCATTTCACATATTTGGATTAATAGACTATTCTATTGGACTAACAATGACAAAACATAATTCAGCATTTTGCTAAAGCTAAAATTCTCATTGTTATAGTTTGAGTTAAGCTCTTTGATTTTTCCTTGTTTATGTATGACTTTATTTTATTGTTAGCATGTTTGTGCATACAGGGATCTCATGCTTATCGATTTCTTTTGAATATGCAGTAATGTATTTGCAGACAAATCCTGGAGGAATCACCATATTTGGATGGACAGTTGATCGGTCTCTTGTCAACACAATATTCTTCCTTGAATTAAGTCTGGTTACCTTTGTTCTAGGTCAGACGCTCATCTCATGATCAAATTATACCAAAAAACCCTTTAGTTTTGGGTCTTCTGGATTACCATTATCATTTTGGGTGAAAACCCTCCACCATAGCCATAATTCTTTGTAGGTTACTAAATTTACTAGCCATGCCAGCATTTTTGTTACATCTTGTCAGCCACATGGACCTTAAGATTTGTGGGATTGCTGCTAAACGCCCTTAGCTCCTTTGCGGGCAACACATATATCTCCCAAACTCCGTCGACTTTCATTCCTCTCACGTTGTACTCATCAGTTTTCTTCTATCTACCTGGGTTCCAATTTTTCAAAGCAGACACGCCAAAATTGCTCTGAAATAGAAAGACCAGAGCTGGACTGGGCGAGCCCCTAGAGGGGCAACGCCCAGGGTTCACACCGCCCCGTGGCGGGTCCCCAAGCCAGTAGGGTTGGGCCTCGTTCAGCCAGGCCCACACGGCCCATTAAGGACACTAGCATATGGGGGTCCAACACTACCTCTATAAATAGGTAGCAGATACCAATTGTAAAGGACCTTGGCTCATTTTATGAATACACACATGAAATTCAATTATTCTCTGGCTAGATTTCTCTCTTGAGTGCAATCACTTCTCTCTCTAGGGGTTATACCCTTTCTCAATGTTCTTACCCGGAACATTTGGCGCCGTCTGTGGGGATCGATAAACTTTTGATTCCCGGATCACGTGGATTGATTGCACCACTGATTTTGCTTGAGATTTTCGTTGTTTTTCGTGGATTTCGTGGGACGGATTTTGATGACGGAAATGGATCTTGGATGATCTTTTTGGGCTCTGGATTGGAAAAGGAATACAATGCACCTTGACCTTCAAGAATTCGTGTCGCCATAGGTCTCCCGGCAGCATCTTCTTCCACAAGGTTCGCCAACGATGGCGGCGAAAGTTCGGGAATAAAAGCATCGAAGACAAGCCACGCATTCTGAGGCAGAACCGCCTGTGCTACTGGGAGGAGGGGATTTGCGGTTTAGAGTGGACGGATCTGTTGATTATTGCGGCATCACAGGCGGATCGTGGCAGAAGCTTGATCGCTGTTGTCAATCGACGGAGCAGGAGCTAATTCGAGACTGAGAAAGGAATCGATGAAACTCAGTGGCTATAGTGGACGGGAGAATGACGGATCAAGAAAGCTGATCAGGTTTCGAAACGGGAGAAAAAGCAGCGATAAAAGGAGGAGTTTCAGATCGGTGGCAATGCGGAGGGGAAGGAACAGGGTGCGTTCACGAGAGAATGACAGATCGAGATTCAGCGTGTAGAAGGGTGTTAGTTCTTCAAGGCGCATCCAGCGATGGCAGATCGGAGCAACACGGTTCAGACCGACAATGAAGAGCGTCAACAGAGGTGAAGCTTCAGATCGAGGAAGCATGTAGGCAAGGGAGAGCAGATCGGTAATGACGAAGAAAAGAACGAAGGCGAGGAATCTGTCCAGAGCACAATACATGAGGAGCAGAGCCAATCCCGAGACGTTTTTTGATGAGGCGTTGGAATTCTGGCGGGCACGCTTTTGCTTTAGCGGTTGAAGTTCGGCGAGCAAGTGTCGGCGGCGTTGAAGTTCGGCGGTGAGCAAATTCTTGCGAGCACGTTTGCTTTGGCGAGCACGTTTGCTTTGGCGAGCACGTGTTGGCTTTGGCGAGCACGTTTTGAAGCTAGGCGGCGAGCAAGTGTTGTTGGCGATGGAGTTCGGCGGCGAGAGAATGTTGCTGGCGTTGGAATCTGGCAAGCACGTTTTACTCCGGCGGCGGAATTCTGGCCGGCACGTTTTGTTTTGGCCATGGAAGTTTGGCGAGTAAAGCGTTGCTATGGTTAAGATCGCTGGCAAACAAATTTTCCAATTCCTTCAAACTTTTCCTCCATCTTTCATTTGATTCCCTTCTCAGTTGTTGTATTTCCTAATTTTCTTATTTTGAAGTTGATATTAGAAGTTATATTGTCTTCATTAGTTTTGATTCAGACAGAAAGGAGCAAATCGGATCAAAGAGAAGGAGTGGGTGAGTTGAGACACACCAACTGCTCGATGAAATGTCACAGAGGAACATTGTCCTTTCCAACACCATGAGGGATGACCTTTTCCCTGCTGCTGGTGATAGCACGTCCAGTGTCGGCGTTGCGGCAAGTGACTGCCGAGCAAAATGGCAGATTACTGATTTTGGTTGAGTAAACTGAGGCAATGGAGGCTAGTTGAACTGAACAATAGTGGTGTTCGAACAAGGCTCAGAAGCTGGAGTTGGAATGATACGCCGAAATTTCACATGTTCAATAAGGGTTTCTTTAGCACCATGGATGATTGTTATGATTATGAAGTTGCTGCATGAGCTGAGTTAATTTATTCTATTATCAACTTTCTGATTCTGAGTGCAATATTCATCTACGGTCAGATTTAATTTGACATTTCTAGAGAATGATATTAATGATATCTGTTGATTACATTAGAGTATAAAGTTCTCTCATTTCACCAAAATGCCCTTTACACCTTCTGTTATACAAGTATGAAATTCAGGAAAGGCATGTGCACATGGTCAATTTGCTAGGAGAAGGAGTAACAGTGCAGAGGATGATAACAACATGAGATGCAGCACATTGGATTATGGTTTAGCTTGGAAGACTCTTCCATAAGCGGTTTGTTATTGGGTGGGACAAGCTCCTGATGGCGCGATTTAGTTACAAAGTGAAACAAGTTTCACGATGAACTAAATTAGCCCCGGAAAAGCCCACGTAACAACCGGATTCATTGGCGATGTGTGGGGTACAAATTGCCCATTCTACTGAGCACCGCTTTGGTAATCCAACTGGCCATTGGAACCCAAAGCACTTTGAGTCCTGAAATGGGACGATCACACCAAGGGTGGCGACCTACCGCTAGGGTGGTGACCACATGCCAAAGGGTGGCGACTAAACGCTATGGGTGGCGACCTGTAAGACTCAGTTTTTAGACACACAAAAGTCGCCGAAAGGGTGGCGACCTGACGCTAAGGGTGGCGACCTACCGCAAGAGGGTCGCGACCTACCGCAAGAGGATGGCGACCTACCGCTAAAGGGTCGCGACCTACCGCCAAAAATGAGGGTAGCGACCTACCGCAAAATGGTGGCAACCTACCGCAAGAGGGTCGCGACCTACCGCAAGAGGGTCGCGACCTACCGCCAAAAATGAGGGTAGCGACCTACCGCAAAATGGTGGCGGCCTTACGCTGAGAGTGGCGAGCAAGCCAAACTAATTTCTTATAAGGCACAAAATTCTTTGACAAAATTGGTTTTAACTTAGATTTATAAGAGCACATCTTTGGTGGTTGATTTTTCTTTGATGATTAGGAAACAGGCTAAAGCAAGATGGTGATGGCGATGCGGCGAGTGAGGACACTCCTACTCCTCATGACTTGGACGGAGTCTGGTGGACTTGTGGACTCTGGCGAGAGAAGGAGCATGCGTGCTGGGCGGACCTTCTCCTAAGGACGATGCGGCGGCGACTTCGGCTTGAAGACACATTATGCTCTCATGTTTCGAGCTCGGTGTCTCGTGGACTGGTTGAGTCCTTTCACCATATTAAGGGACTCGCCCCGGAAGCAACTTGATCCGTGAAGATGCTACGAGGGGCGGATGCGAGAGAGATTGGCGGGAGACCATGTCACCGGGCGAGCCGGCTTCTATTCAGCGAGTCACGTCATATGTGGCGGGCCACCACGACTCCTTAATCTTGTAGGCGTTTGTACACCATCTTTCTAGGTCCCGCGTCAATGGGTGATTCATGTATTTGTGTATTTCCTTGCGCCTATTAGCGGTTTGTGTTTCATTCGCGCCATGTCGGCGACCTACACGCTTTATATATTCTTTGTTGATCCCGCCAAGTAGCGTGGTTAGGTGATCTTCTAGGCGGGGAAGCTATTGCAGCTAGAAGCTTGGGAATAGTTCCTGCGCGTTGGTCGGAACCGCCAGCCGAGGAACACCGTACCAAGTGGAAAGTGGCAACGGGCGACCTGCTAGGGGAATCACAAGGGGAAAGAGATTGGCGGTCACATTTTGAAGACACACTTCGCTCTCCTGCTTCGAGCTTGTGGACTTGCGGACCAAGGGCGCTCGCCCTTCATCTTTTCACGACATGTTGGCGACTTGGATTTTTTGCATACACGATGGATAAGCATTAGGCAGTTATAGTTTTCTTAAAGACACACTTAGCTCTCATGCTTCGAGCTCGGTGTCTTGTGGACTTGTGGACTGGGCGAGCCCCTAGAGGGGCAACGCCCAGGGTTCACACCGCCCCGTGGCGGGTCCCCAAGCCAGTAGGGTTGGGCCTCGTTCAGCCAGGCCCACACGGCCCATTAAGGACACTAGCATATGGGGGCCCAACACTACCTCTATAAATAGGTAGCAGATACCAATTGTAAAGGACCTTGGCTCATTTTATGAATACACACATGAAATTCAATTATTCTCTGGCTAGATTTCTCTCTTGAGTGCAATCACTTCTCTCTCTAGGGGTTATACCATTTCTCAATGTTCTTACCCGGAACAAGAGCTAGGAATATGGGAGAGTAGAACCCAATTTTTTTCCCTAGAGAACTTCTGCTTGCAAGTTGTGATATAGCTGAGTTGATTTTTGTTTTTTTAAACGTAGTTAAGGTGGTTATTTGTTTATATCATGTAAAGACTACTCTCTCCGTCTTCATTTATAAGTCATTTTTAAGATTTTTTTGAAACGTAGTTTTTTTTTGAAACGTATATCAATAAAGCATTTAATATTATTTTTCAAAATTACCCTCACATTTAATATAAGAAAAATAGTGAATTTTGAAAACAAAATCAACTTAGAAAGAGGAATTCATAAATAGTCTAGGAAAATTAATTTTTTTTACAAATAATTACTTTTCTTAAGAGTTAGGTAAAAGTGACTTATAAATTGATACAAATAAAGTACTATTTAACTGTTGACCGTGTAGCAATTATTACCTACAATATGAGTAAATCATCAATTTTGCTCTCAAAGTTTAATATAACCCTCAAAATATTGCCCTCAAAATATTGTAGTTTTGGATCTTATTTGAATCTGGATCTTCTCCGGACACAACCTCCAGCACCTCCATCACATTTTCATCCGTTGATTTAATTATCTAAAGGCTGAAACTAGTCTAACTAAAAAGTAAGTGTTAAATTACATTTAGCTCCTTTCATTTATACTTGCTATACCATCCAGCAGCCATTCAAGAGATCCAAATTATAACAGTTGATATGATTTTCCCATCAATCTATTTTGTAAAATCATTAATTAATTTCCCTAGTCCAAAAAATAAATAAACCTCGTTATTCCTCCTTTATCACTCTCATCGCTTTCATCCTCAATTATCAAGCAAGTTAATTTCCTTTAAATGAAGACTGATTTTTATGAAAGCACAAGTTTCACATCCAATTTCCTTTTAATGAAGACTTTTGTTGCTAAGCACATAAGTTTCACTCCAACTTTATTCGAGTCATAAAGATTACTAGAACCTTACCCATTTTACGGTGACTTGGGTTGAAATTTAGCTTCACATACAAGTCAGGTTGAAAATTTGAGCTGTGTTTTAAATACACTCTTCTGGTGCCGTTTACATGGGAATAGTTTGCTATTTTTGGAAAACCATATAAATAGTTGAAAATGTATGGTCCGTGCGAATGTTATGTTCTCCAGTGGGTTAGTCAACGTGTCTGGACCTTAAGGATGCAGTTGTTTTTCCAACGCAAAAATCAACTCCCCTGAAAAGTCAGAGTCGTTGAGTCAGCACATGGGAAATTAATCCACAAGAGCCTACTACCGTGTTGCATAAAGGTTCAATTCATCTCACTCATCCCGACCATAATAGTTTGTTAGCGAGTTCCATTGCCTTGGAAGTTTGTCACGCGAAATACAACAATGGTTACCTCAGAAATAAAAGATGAAAATGATGAGTCTCAGAATTAAAAAATATGTGGAAGAAAAACATAACGTAATAATGCTTCAACCTCTATCAACTATAAGCATTATCCATGTTCAGCACCACCATTCGAATGAGTAGTCATGCATTGAAGATGCACCACCATTTGGGTCAAGGAGTGCCTCTTGCATCACATACTGCTCAAATTCTGATAGGTGAAACCTACAAATTTCCTGACCCTAAGGTTTAAAATCAGTAAGCACCATAAAGCAATCTACGCAAATTTGACAGCCTTTACCATAACTATTTTAACTATCAAACTTCCCAATTCCTAAAATATTATCAGTGAACTAGCACATTTTTATCATCTTCCAGAACCCTTCAACATATTTTAACTACTGATTTAACAAAAAAATGTCATCGCATACTACAATCACATTGCTACAACCTTGCACAAAGTGTTCACACATTCTAGCACAGCATATAGTCGCAACCTGTGGAATAAGATATTTGCATTAAGCCTGATCAGTTTTAACTTTTAATTCAACAAGAGAACAGGTAGTTTCATAACTATGACTCTAGGGGAGGGGATAAGTTTCTCAATAAGCAATGTTCAGGATTAGCTCTGAGTTGCTCTGTGATGCATTATACTTTGAAATTAATAGAGCACTAAAACAACCTACAATGTCATAATCCATCACATATCCCATTCTTGAAGAAAAATAAAAGGGGATATAAAAGGAATTACAACAGCCTGAATAAGAAGAAGAAAAAGAGAAGCAAATAATTCTTATCTTATATTCCATGGATATGAAAGAAGTGCAAAAACACATTATAACAAACTAAGGTTTACACTTTACCTCTAGAGAGCCTGAAGGAACAACTAATTGAAGGTCTATACTTTAGAATACCCTGGGAACCTCCTCAACCTGCTTTCTTTGATACTGCAGTGACATTTGCAGACAAATGTCATAAAAGAATTCTTTTACTTGTTCCAAACTTCAATCTTCACACGAGACTATATATGATAAGAGAATTGTAGTTTCAATTTCACTTCTTGCATTAAATAATTCTGTTATTACACTTTAGTTCTACGCTACACTAGAGGGATATCAAGCTGAAAATTAGTTGTATTTTGTCAGGGCGAAGAGGAATGGAAGGCAAAAAAGGCAAGAAGCTACAAATTCATGGAGCATCATAAATTTGGTTGACAGTTTGGCCTTAACATAACAAGATCAGCATTTAAAAACCTTTGTGCTTAATACAGACTGCACCATAAAATAGTGTCTATGCCACCCATGAGTGAAGGTTTTTCAAACAATGCTGCCACACATTATCAATTATCAGGGCAGGATTTTTTCCCAGCCGGTATAAAAGGAGAAAGGAAGACTCTTTCCAAACATCCATTGATGCTTCAGTGTTGAAAATTTAAAGTCGAAATCAAAAATCTAATAGCTCATTGACAAGACACCATGGGAAAAAAAGCATGATCCAAGATTATTATTATAAACACCAATGAAATACTTCTTGGCAATTCACTACTTATATAAAAGAACCTTGAACATTAACCTATGACATCAAACTTCAAACAAAATTGTCACATCTACTAAATTGGCCCAATGCAAATCATACGTTCCACAAAATTATATTCATGCAAGTACTTTAAACTTGAAAGTAGACCAATAATATGTGGAAGTAGCAATTAATGACAAACAAGACATGCAACCAAGGATTTTTAAACCCTACCTTTAATAATAATAATAATAATAATAATAATAAAGAGTAGCCCATGCTAGCAGGACAACTTTGGCTTCTGGACATCATCTTGCAGAAATAAACATAACTTATATCCTTATTCCTCAATATCCAAGATATCAAAGGAATGCATTACCTTTAAATGCATAAAGTCACTGTCATTTTCTTCAATGAAATGCACAGAAGGCCCTCCTTCCACTTCACACCAACAGTCTCTTGCAAACACAACATGAATATTAAAAAAGAAAGAAAAGAAGAAAGAAAGAACTGATAGCTGCTAGAAAACCCATACTGTTTTAAGTACTCAAAACCAGATAAAATTTGTTTACAATATGCCAATGAAATATGTTACATACACAAGTTTCAATGTAGACACTTGACTATCCCTAATTTCAGAAGGCAATTACAGCCCGCATCTTTGGCAGCAAGCAGTGTCCCAGTTGTATTTCTATATAAGACCAAGCATGAAGAATGTTAACCTGAAATTATTCTGGTTCCATGAGGTATTGAGGTAAAAGAATACATCTCCGCTCAAACCAATAAACCCCTGATAAAAAACAGCATGGGTGATCGTCTAATAAAGAATGCTGGCAACTTCCGTTGAGTGCATACTCTCACCTCATGAATGTTAACATTCAGCATAGCATGTTAGAATGATTATAGAGACACAGGTTTAGATAGCACCAATCTCAGCCAAAAATCCCACCAGTCCCCGATTCACCCTGTTGCAACTCCTTTCGGCGCTGCTCCTCTAAAGGATCCGGACTCTTCAAAATTCTCCTCATCCGCCTGTTTACATCATGATGAAACTTGTCAAACAAACATTGCCAATTAATGTAATAAAGACTAAACAATATTTATATTGGCTACCAACAGTCTACCCAGCTGTCTTCTTTTTTCAATACTAGGGACAGTATATTTAAACTTCAAGGTTAATCTTAAGAACATTGCTCGAGCAGTTTCCTATTAGATCAAATTACCTGTCCTGGGCATGTTGGGCAGGAAATGTAGGCATGAATTCTTTACTCTTGGGAAGAGGAACTTCACGGAACCATTCATGATTGAGAGCATCTCCAGCTGTGATTCGCTGCATATGATAGGAGGTCTTGCTCTTAATGCTCAGAAAAAAAAATTACGAGAAAATTAATGCATGTAAATCTTGTAATAGTTACCTTTTCAGGGTCATAAGTCAGAAGCTTGTTCAACAAATCAAATCCAGAATCAGAAAGAACTGGAGATCCAGTGAATGACGTGGCAGGAAACTTTTTACGCAGAAGATTATACCTGAAAGGAACATTCTGGTTGTTAATACAATGTAGAAAAGCTGTGTAAAGTACAAGTCACCAAGGAAGGCCAGATAGCCAGACCAGAACCACCCAAAGTTGGAAGCCTGGGAAAACAGTGGCAGAACATAAGAACAGCGTAATGAGCAGTCAATGTCTTACATAAAGGAAATCATGAGTACTTACTGGTGCTTGACAAAATTAACCTTGACTCCAGGTAACTTTGAGAACCCAGGCCAAATTGATTCATTAGGTGTGCCAAGAATCCTAAAAATCTGCAAGTATAACAAGAGATGTCAATACTCAATACAGTAGCAACCACCAAGACCGAGTGGTTAAACAAAAGAACCAAAACATCAAAAGGAAAGAGAACATATGTTCTACAAATAAATGACATTTAACATATACCTTGTCAAGTTGATCAAATTCTGTTCTCCCATTGAATAGTGGTTCCTTGGACAATAGTTCAGCCATTATACAACCCAGAGACCACATGTCAATAGCTGTTGAATACTGTTTTGCCCCCAGAAGAAGTTCAGGTGCCCTGAGAAACAGATAGACAACCATGAGGTAAATGATCTCTAATCTCTGCAACAGAATGCAGCCAAAGATGTGTTAAAACACAAGTTGAAGGTAAAAACAACTAATTAAACCATCACCACAGTGCGATGATAAAGTAACTGGGGAGCTGATAGGTATGTTCATTGAAAGCACTGCCGCCACTTAAAAAGGAAGGATAAATATGTATATATTGACCTAAATGTCAAAACGTAAGGTAAGTAGCAGCTAGTTCAGAATGTTTACAAGTAAATTATAATTGCAGAACAACTTCAAATGAAAAAATAAGTTTCAATCATTAAACAAGAACATGGTTTTCAAATTCTCAAACAAAACAATTAAACTACACTAGTTAATGTAATACCAATGCGCCAATGATGTAAATATAAATAGATAGATACAAAGATACATAGACAGCTAGATAGAATTGTGTATAGAGGAAAATATGACTCACCTGTACCAAAGAGTAACCACCAGGTGTGTATACGGTTTCAAAGGACTCCCATATTGACGAGCCAACCCAAAATCACAAATTTTTAGCTCACCCCTATTATTTAGAAGCAGGTTTGAAGTCTTTAAATCCCTATGAAGCACCCAGTTGTCATGAAGATACTTCACGCCTTCTAAAAGCTGGATCATTAAGCACTTCACTTCACTCTGGCTAAATGGTTGCTTCATTGACTCCATTAATCCTTTCAGGTCATGTTCCATATATTCCATAACCATGAAAATACTATCAAGACTACTTCCTACCACTACTTCCTTAACATCAACAATGTATGGGTGATGAAAAGAAAGCAGAATGTTTATTTCCCTAAGAGAAGTCAGTGGGAAGCCTTCTTTTTCCTTCTCCATTTTGACTTTCTTCAATGCTACAATTTCCCCAGTCTTCTTGTCTTTAGCTCTATATACAACACCATATGTTCCTTCATCTATCTTATTAAGCCTCTCAAACTCATCAACACTTCTACAACCCTGCAGCATGTTGACAGTTCTTTGAGGTGCAGCTGGAGGTTCTGGAGTCTCCTGCCTATCATCCTTATCTTCAGATTCAGTATCTGAGTGACTAACACTGGAATCACTTCTCATACCTCGAGCATCAATCTCCATATAGTCATCCTTCTCTGATTCAATACCAGGATGATCATCGCCACTGGATGTTCTCCCATTGACATTACCTCTTTCTTCAGATCCAGACGATTTGACCCTAGCTCCTTCAGAACTTTCTAGTTTAGATTCCTCAGGGCTCAACAGCTTGTTCCTCACTCTAGTCTCCAACAATTCAGGAGACACCCTCCTCCTCCTTTTAGGCATTTCCTCATCATTGAGGATTTCACCCTCATCAACAGGAGAGTCTTCTCCAGCTGCCCATCTCGAAGACGATATATGACGAGTCGGGACATAATCTTCACCTTCTTGCTGCTCAGCCTCCTCCTGGTCATTACCCCAATTCTGCTTTGGTGACAAGGACTGCCTAATTTTATCTCCCGCCGGCAACTCAAGAACATTCTCAGCTTCTCTGTTGCTGACAGGATGTATTTCAACCCCACCATAAGAAACATTCGGAGATTGAACAAACGCTTTTGGCAGCACCGGTGGGGGAGGAAGAGCAGCAGTCCCTGATTTCACAGAAACCCTAACTTTAGATGACTGCTTCGCTTCCTTATCATCCTGATCCCACACTATGGGGGAGAATTTCCTTTTCCTCTCCGGCGGAGGCGGTGTCATAGTCTTGTTATCCTCAGACACCGCGACAACCTCACTGTCCTTCACCCCAGGCTCCGATTGAACAGCACCATCAGACCCACCACTCTCACTGGAAAGCTCACCAGGCTCTCTATCAATTCCCTTAACAGAGAAATCACACCGGCGAGGACCAAGGCTGCCACCACTGCTTCCACCAGAGTTACTCCGACTCGACGACCGGTAACCGCCATTACTAACCGCATCTCTCTCCGTAACATCCTTCTGCCTCACCCTAATCCTATCTCTGGAATCCCTACTCCCGCCCCTGTCATCATCGCGACCACCATTCCTAACCCGATCGTAGTCTTCCTTCGAATTCGCTAACCCACCACCGCGCCTCGGAGCATCCATACTGGACTCGCGGTCACGAAATTCGTTATCGCGATAACCACCATGTCTCCCAGCTGCCATAAATCTACCTATCTAGAACCCTAATCCCCCCTTTCCAACAAGAAAACCCTAAATTCGAAAATGAAGAACGCGGGTGAGATTTGAAGGTGAATAGGTAAAGAGGGGATTAGATCGAAACCCTAGAAATTGAGGAAGTGGGAGAGAGGGAACATTAGGGTTTGATAAGGCTTACCGATTGTGATGGTGATGGTGATGGTGATGATTGTGGAAAATTGAAGAGGGAAAGAGTGAGTGAGAATTGAGAAAGGGAACGCAATCGATGAATCGAATCGAATCGAAGCGATGCGACTGCGAAGAGGAAGAAGAGCGAAAAGGGGAAAGAAAACGATGATATATATATCGTGGAGAAGAGAAAGAATAAGGAGCACAAGTTTGTGACTAGAGAAGGCAATAATAAGGAACACAAATTACGAATATCCACTTCACTATGTATGTCAAGGGGAAATTTAATATTTCGTAAGTTTAAATGGGGATATAATATATATTTGTCGATTTTGTCAGAAATTTATGAGATTTTTTAGACATTATTGAGATATGGTGTATATATTCATGATAATTTTGTGATTTTTTTCAATAAATAAAGTTTAAGGAGAGGTTCCAGTCACATTACGGATTAGGGCATACTTTAAGGGCTCGTTTGGCACGTCGTATTAGGCATGATAGTATAAGCTTATACAATACATTATGAGTTTATCAATTGTTTGGTGATGACCTTGTATTGTATAAACTTATTCATCAAAGTCCCCTTATACGTTAAAATGACGTATTATTTAATCTATCATGTGAGTGATGGATAAGGCATGATAAGGTTGTGACGTATAAGTCACTATCACCACCGTCCTCCATTGTAGCCAAACACCACCATTGGCCCCACCACAGCCACCGGTGTTGCCGCCACCACCCTATCACCACCGCCGCCCTACCGTCACCACTGGTGTTGCCGCCACCACAACCACCACCCTATCGCCACCACCACCATAATCGCTGCCACCACTCTATTGCCACCACAACCACCACCTTATCGCCACCACCACCACCATTCCCTCTACCCTCCACCGCCTTACCACCACCACCACCGCCTTACCACCACCACCACCACCATATCGTCGCCAACACCACAACCACCATCGCCGCCACCACCCGATCACCACCACCACCACCAGTGTTGCCGCCACCGCCCTACCGCCACCATCGACACCACAACCACCACCCTATCGCCACCACCACCACCACTGCCTCCACCCTCTACTGTAGCCGCCACCGCCACCGCCTTACCACCACCACCACCACCCTATCATCGCCACCACCACAACCATCATCGCTGCCACCACCACCACCAACCTATCTCCACCACCACCACCAACACCAACCTACCACCACTTCCATCACCACCGCCACCACCGTTATAATCACCTCCATATTTGATTTTTATTATATATCATTATTCAATACTTCAGTAAATATAAAATTGCATTAATTTAAACGATATGGTAAATTATACAGAGTATGGCCAAACGCTGGATAGTATAAGAAAGTTATCAAGAGTTATACTATCAGGTCTAATACTATCTTCAATTA
Organism: Lotus japonicus; assembly: GCF_012489685.1. Lineage (NCBI taxonomy): Eukaryota > Viridiplantae > Streptophyta > Magnoliopsida > Fabales > Fabaceae > Lotus > Lotus japonicus. The sequence continues at coordinate 70,799,889 of NC_080044.1, read as the reverse complement.
TCCTACCGATATAAGGGGTGTATAGGTGGACTTACTGTAAGCAACATACGATTCTTAGAGCCTGTTTGGTGCGATGTATACTATCAGGTCTGATACTATCAGGTCTTATACTATCAGACCTTATAGTATACATCGCACCAAACAGGCTCTAAGAATCGTATGTTGCTTACAGTAAGTCCACCTATACACCCCTTATATCGGTAGGATAATTGAACATGAAAATTTATGAGGGAAAATGATACTATGTACTTAAGAGTTGAGTCAATGTAATTTGTTAATTTTGTGACATATTATTGAGATATTTTGCCGTTGTAAATTATTTGATATTGTATATATCAAACATGATGTTATCTCACAATATTAGGATGCTGAGATATTATGCATTACATAGATATTTATACAAAATGCCAGAATATTTGAAATGATGCATGAAATACATGTGAATATTTTAGGAGTATTTGTAGTTACTAGTAAGTGGTGAATAGAATTTGATATATATATATATATATATATATCGAAAGATAAATTGCAGTGATTGATCCCTGAACCTTCCCCACCTAACCTATATGTCATCTAGGTTAGGTGACATATACAGTGATTGATCCCTGAACCTTCCCCACCTAACCTATATATATATAGGTTAGGTGGGGAAGGTTCAGGGATCAATCACTGCAATTTATCTTTCGAATGTACCAAAAATAAATTTGATATCATATAAGAGCTTCACATGTTTTGATGCGAGAACCCAAAATAGTTGAGAATTTTTTTAGTGTGAATAAAAAAATAAAATAATGAAGTCATAAGGGGTAAAAAGAAGATAAAAAGTTTGATGCACAGACGGTGTAAAGTTTTTTTACACCGTCAACCAATCAGATTTCAAGGATGTGCCACGTCAATTAATGAAATTAAATGAAAAGAGAGATTTTCGCACATCCTTGAAATCTGATTGGTTGACGGTGTAAAAAAACTTTACACCGTCGGTGCATCAAAATTAAACTCTAAAAAGAAAGATGCTTAATAGTTTATCATCATATCATATTCATCCTTATTAGCGGGTTTTTGTCACTTATTAAAGTCATAACCATCAGCTTTGATTTTTTGAAATCAACTGCAAAATATATTAAGCAATAGAAGACAAAGAAACCAGTACATCAATTTCAACTAAATGAGCTGCTGTCGGTGGAACCTCTTCTACCCACACCTGATCAGAGAATAAAGAAGCGTTCATGGCTAGGAAATCAGCGACTGAATTACCTAAACGACTAACAAACATGAAATCAAAAGAAACAAAAACAGGTCAAAGAACTAGAACATTCCCTCATAATAAAGTCTAAATAAGAGCATCATGTGAGCCCCTCTTCTACCACAGAAACAAAGATAAACAGTCAGTCTCAAAACAAACTCGTTAAAAGCCCAGCTCCACCGCCAAGAGAAGGGACCACTTGATCGTCACTGCCAAGATTACATTTAATAACGCCATGCACATGTTGCCTCCACAAAGAACCACCAGCCGCCTAACGAGAAGGCCCAACAGGAGGAGATGCTTCAACGAACCAGGTAGACAAAACAGCAAACCGCAGCAAGGCCCTGTTGCAATCAAATCGCCTCCCATGAAAAACCACTGAGTTCTGCTCCTCCGAGATTGTGATACGCCGGTCCCGACATTTTGGAGGCCCTGGGCAAATAATAAAAATGGACCCCTAATAAGTTTAACGTTCGAAATTTCATTGGAACCATTATGTTGGTTCGTTTGGCAACTGGTCTCTTGCAACCCGCTAGGGGTCGTGTGTTTGAATCGAAGCAACGTGACCTTTTGCTTTAATTTTTTCAAATTAATTAACAAATAACATGTCAAAAGCCAAAAGATGAGATTCAAACCCGGTACATAAAAGTAATATACACAGTTACTAACCATTAGACAAGCTCAAGTCATTAATAACAACTTGAACATTAATTATTATAACTAAATTTTAGTTTAGGAGAAAATTTGATGAGAATTTTTTTTGGGCCCTTCTTTTTGGAGGCCCTGAGCTGTGGGCCTTCTTGCACAGGCTCAGGGCCGGCCCGGGCCGGGCCAGTACCAGCCCTGCTAGTTATTATTATATGAGGACATATACCTCATGAGTCATGACTATAACATGGGAGAGGCATGGTCATGGTCTCATGGATACATTTTTATTGTATCTAGGATTTTTTTATGGTGGCCGAAATAAATAATAAAAAAACTTAGTCAGTGAATTTGAGATTTACTTCAAATAAGAAAAAATATTTTAATACAAATTTTCATTCTTTCATAGAATCATAGTATTAAATTTATTTATCATTGTATCAACACTAAATTTTTCAATTATTTCCCTCTTAATACATATAATTAATAAATTGGTTAAACCGAGGAAGCTGAGACTAATCTTGTTGATTTCGTTTTGCAATCAGTTGATATTGGTAAATTGTCTTCCTCAAACTGTTCTAGATGAGATTCATAGCATATTTCCGCATTTTGAATTCTTTTTCACACATTGGGAGTATACACTACTTCTTGCCTTTTAGCTATTGTCCTACTTTGAAACACTTAATCTTCAAGCTCAGTGGAGCGGAACTAGAAATGAGAGATAACGTGTCCCTACTCTCATTTGTCGTCATGGCCCTGGAATAATCTATTGCCTCGGCCTTAAACCTGACCCAGATGGAACCTGCTGTTTAATTATTTGTTTTATCAGTGTGTACCCTCCTACTCAGGACTACTTTGCTGTAAATGTTAATTGCAAACAGGGGCTTAACTACCTATAGGGAGAACGGTGAATGCGTGATGATACCAGTTGAGTGCAACGTAATTGGATTTTCATCCAAAAAGTCTAAGAAAAGTAGCTTCTATCCACCGTGGTTTTTCACATTGTATCCAAATATGTGTTTAAACAAATGTTTGTTGCGTATCCAAACGAGCTCTACTACAAATGCTAACAATGAGTACAACTATTAACAGTTGAAGCTATTATGAAAAACATTAATGGTTTTCTCAGGGCATACTAAAGAGAGCAAGAGAAAGCATAATGTAATTCAATTATTTTAGAAGTAGCATAAATATTAGATTCCCAAGGTTTTACATTTCATACAAGATAATGATATTACATATAAGTTGGTACTTGCTACCAGCAGATGGAAGGCAACTTGAAGTTGAAAGAGAATGAAGAAGGCACATGCCCTGTCCTTCTTATATACTCTACCCTTTCAGTAGTCTTCAAAGCTTGGTCCTTCAGCTCCACTTGTGCATTAGCTCTCTTCTCTTCAGCTATTCTCTTAGTTGTAGCCAGTTTATTTGTGAACCTTTCTTGTGCCAAAGCTTTCATCCTCTCAGCTTTCACCTAGTAATTAAATTCAATCCATTTCTTAAACGGCCAAATTAATGTACTGAATACTAAAATTTAGCAGTGGTGTAAAGCAAATTTGAAAAACTTTGCTCACAAATTATTTGGAGGCACACAATACACATGTGCAACTTTTTTGTTTTGGTCAGATAATCCCAATTCACAATAATCAACATATTTGGATTCACATCTAGGTATTCCAGAATCATTTCTTACACAACAAAGTGCATATTTGAATACACTATGAAAAATCACAGTAACGGTACATAATCACAAAAGTTAAAGAAATTTGTTTCTATTCACCGTGATTTTAATTTTACTATGATTTTACACTGTGTTTCTAAACATGCCCAAAAGCTACTAAGTGAATGCTTGATTTTACAATGTGCACAACACTTGAAGCACATTTATTTAGAAGCTTGTGCATATTTGGATATACGTTTCAAAATCAAGGTGATACCAAAATTACAGAGGACAACCTCAAAAGTTAAGAAAAATCGTTTTTGTATCCCATAATTTTAGCTCACTGATTGATTTTTTTACAGTGTATCCAAATATGCTCTTTCAGTTGTAAGTTGTAACTTCTTCCCAAGAGAGATTGTAACTCATGACCCTGTCATGCATTGTCCCTTTCCGAGAATAATTCTCTTTGTCAGTGTGTCCTATAGAACTTTCAACACTATACTTATGAACTTTGCCACAGCATTGTTCACAGGAATGGAGTGCATGAAAAGTCGAGCCATCATCTACAGTTTTGGAAAAGGTTAAAATCATGGACAACAGTTCGAGGGAAACCATTGATTGTACTGCAAAGCCAAAATACACCCCTATTTTACAGTTATGGAGAGATTTGCTTAACCATGTTTTTTTAGTATGTTTAGATTGAAGGTAAGCACCGAACACAAAGCACCACAATATCACTGCGTGATTAACATTCTTTCTATTCTTTCTGCAAAAGCAAAAATTATAGGACATACAGCTGCATAATAAAAGATTATACTTCATAGTTCTTTTATAGAAGTGATAGGACATACAACTGCATAATCAATGTAAGAACAACTACACTCAGTCAAGAAGGTACCTCCATTTTCTTCATTTCCATCTCAGCTTTTCTTATCTGATGATTTTCCCAGGCTTGAATCTTCACCTCTTCACGCTTGAACCTACAATCAAGTTTTTTTTAACAAACTAGCTTTGTCAACAATTCAGATCTATGCAACATACCCTGCCAGGAACCATTTATTAAACACATATGAGTACTACTTACATTAAGTGTTTGCTTAAAAATAAAATAAACTAACAATAGTATTTGGAAATTCATCTAAAATTCCTTCTAAAATCAAAATCAATTTTGAGGAGAAGCTTCAGTCAATAGCTTTCGAATATCAGATTGTGCATGTTTGGATGCATGTAGAAAATCACAATGAAACTAAAATTACTATGGACAGTCCAAATGCTAAGGGAAGTTATGCAAATTATCATGTTAATTTACCTGGCCATAAATTTGGCACGTTCTGCCTCATCCCAAGCAATTGCTCTGCTTTCAAGAGGACTTAACTTTTTAGCTTGATCTTCAATCTTCTTCTCAGACCCTTCTCCACCACAACACTGCCTAGTAATTGTGCCATTGTTGCCTCTGCTTGAAACACTTCCACCCTCAGCAGCACCTTTATTATCCAACCCATTTTGACCCTTCATTGGAGTTGAAGTCCCTGAATGAATTGGGCTTCTAGTTGCAGGAGTTGTTGCTCTAATGGGGGTAGCAGTTCTTGAAGGCTCTTGGCTTGCAATTGGTGTCATCTCAGTCCCCATATCTCTGAAACAAAGTGATTGAACTGGGACCAAAGTGTGTTCTGAAACATATTTATTGGTTTCTGCATCATCACTAGTAGTAGTTGTTATGAAATCATGGCACACATCATGTTCTTGATCCTCTTCTTCCTTCTCACTGCTTGAGTAATCTTGCTCCTTCTGTGGTACAGGAGCTATCAATCTCAAATCATCAGCATTTGAGTTTCTTGGCTTGCTGCTTTTGGACTGGCTTTTCTCTCCTCCCCCTCCTCCTTTTGACAACCCCACAAGCCATTTTTGTGCATCGTCCCACTTAGATGGGGTTGGTTTTCCATTAGTTATTCGATGACGATGATTCGAAACTCGAGCAGCATTTTTTCCATTCTGAAACTCTGAATGATGCATGACGGCACTGCTATTTGAGATCTCCTTGTCTTCCACGTATTTCATAATAAAGATGTCTCTCGACCCAAAATCCTGAGCAGTAACCGGCGCACAGACTATCACACTCGTATGTCAAGTCTGTTTCATGCGTTTCAAAGCTAAAGCTGAGGGAGGAGAGAAAGAACAAAACCTGTCCAAACTCAGCAAAGTGAAAATTTGAGAGTCTACAACTTTTGTTCCAGATCCTATATATTGAAAATCAGTTTTATCTTGAAATAATTGTTAACATATATCTGTAAGAAAAACAAATCTGGGGGGGAAAATATGAGCTATTACTCAGCTTGAGATCCTTGCAAGTATATTTAGTGTGTTTTTACAAAAATGAAAAACAGAAGGTATATATATCTAAGGACTAAGGAGGAACAATAAACAGAACCAAGGTAGAACAAGGAAAACCCCTTAAACTCAGAAAAATAAACTAGTCTCAACTCTTAATGAAGCAAGCTAAACAAAGAGCTAAATAAAGCTTAATGTACATTACATTACACACATTAAGTTCCATTTTTGAATCTCAAGTTGTCAATAATTTGGTCATTATTAGACCCAATAAAGCACATTGAGTAACTTAAGTTTTCAAAACTGAGTTATATGCTAATTTAAGAGAATAATACCTTAATACTTCAAACCATGAAATTCTGAGAGTTGCAGAGCAGAGAGGTGAATTTCAGATCCGTTGAACATTATAATACTAACAAAATACTATTCTTGGTTCAGAAGAAAAGGGATCAACTTACAACAACAGTTGATAAAAAAGAAGCTCAGAAAGAAAAGAAGAAACACAGATAGAATAACTATTTTACATTGGGAATTGTTGGAGTTTTATTATTACTGAGCCATGCAGGTGCCATGTCGGTTGGAATCCAGAGTTCATCTTCACTCTCAATTTGGCAGAGGAATCATGGAGGGTGTTTCTTGGTTTATGTGTCAGTGACATGTCCACTAGATAGCAAAAACTAATATTGTACTGTTCTCAAGAGAAATGTTGGGGGTTAAAAGGAAAATGTTCCTTCCAGATTTATTTCTATGGTGCAAACATCTAATAAGCATCTAGAATAACAATGAAAGAGAAGAGAAATAAGTAATTTATGTAATATATAACAATATGATAATAAAAGAGTCAGAGAAAAATGAGTATATGAAAGATGTCTGCACTATTTAAATGTCTAAGTACAATAATCATGATTAAAATTACATAAATGATAGGTGTACTTCCAAATAGTACATACGTCTTGAGACACCTCTATTTTTCTCTCAATCTCTTATTCGATCATATCACATTTCTCTCTAATGATCTACATTAAAAGGTGTATGCAAATCATTATTGTTAAATTTCTGGTTGTGCTTTTAACGGCTAGTCGATGTAGATAAATGGTGGACACGTGGACGGTAGAGGATTGGTGTGAGCATAGATGATCTGTGATGCTCCTGGACTAAGGTAGTATGATAATGGAGGTTTCTGACTCTTTCACGTGCTCATCTGAGGTTCTCCAAGGTAAGGTTCTTAAATCTTGATGCTAAGGACAATTTTTCATAAATTTCATTGTTTTGTTAGGGCCCCATCTTGACCAGGAAATGAATTAGCTCATACCATTGGACATTGATAAATTTTAGGAGTATAATGAATGTGTGTTTAAATATTCATTGATCCAAGTGTAAATCAACATTAACACGTACTTTTAACATAAAAAAGTTAATGAAATCCAAACAGAAAAAAACAATACATGAATAGGTAAACAAAAAACACAAACTCCATAAGTTTTAAGTCACATGGTGCAATGTCAATTAAGAGTTAGAATAGCATGGGACCAATGGACCATAACCAACCTTGGCATCTGCCATCCTGGGCCAAATGACTACTGTCAGAACTGGCATACATACAAGGAAATTAGTTTCCTCTGTGAGAATAGGAAATTAAAACCGTTTGTTTTTACCTTTGCTTGATAACTTTTACTCCTTTGGAAAAAGTTGGAAAAAGAATTATAAGCCCTAAACTCTTTTGGTCTAACCACATGGCTTTCAGCCTTCAATGATTGGAATAGGCGAATTTTTGTTTTTTAGAGAATAGAATAATGGAAATCACTGTAAGAAAATTATGCTTAACTAGGATAACCAATTTTGGTTTATATCTCAAAAGAGGTTTAATTTTCTAGGAGAGCAATGTAGTACTTGCTGAGTTTGATAGAGAGGCAATGGAGATGGGAAATAAATGTACATAAGTTTTTTACTTGCATAGGAAGGACCTAGCAAGGTGATGGATCTACAACCACAACGTGTGGCGTTGTCTCTTAACTATGAAGTTGAGAGTTCGATTTTCACCTAGAGGAATATAATGTATTTTGTTGTCATTCATTTACTTACTGTTCATTATGATTGACAGTGGCTGCACTCATCACCAAAAAGTTATAGGTAGTAAGTATCGGCCGATACACCGATATGATACGCGATACGATACATTATTTTAGGTAAATGATACGTATCGTACCTGTGTATCGAATTGTCCTTGTATCGCGTCTGTATCGTATCATGTATCGTTGTATCACGATACGAAGTTGTATCGCACGATACAGAAACTGGGCAAACAGGGTCGGATATTTGTTTTTCTAGCGTTTTTTTACGGGTTTTTTTAATCTGGGCCAAAGTGGGTCGACCCACCTGACCTAATCTATTTAGGGTTTGAAATTACCCTAAATCCCCACTTTCAACTCTTGACAAGGGTTCAATTTCAACTCTTTATTAAGTTGTAGCCTTGTAGGATCAAAGCATAGTTTAGCAAGTATGGAAGTGCTTTGCATTTGTCATGTTATTGATGATTTTGAAGGAGATGAAGACTTGTATTTGTCATATTTTAATTAATTATATTATATATATCATATATTTTTCATTTATGACTTATTTTTGTTTGTGTTTGTATCGTACGATACATAATACGATACGATATGTGATACGAAAAATAGATCTTTCGATACACGATACGATACACGATTCAACTACCATAATTAATGTATCATATTTCTTTGGGTTCGAGTACATATATCTGAGATATATACAAGTTCTGAAGTAGGGTAGTTGTGAATTTATGAAGTTGAATTATTGCAAGAGGTTGTGATGGTGATGAAGTCTGATAGATATCAATAAGCAAATTTTGAGGGAGAGTGAGACGTGGGAGGAAGAGTGCCATGTCCAGTGGAAGCTGCAATGATTATAACGGAATAGTGTACCAACTTTTTTGGATAAATATATTTCCAAACCCTTGACGTGACTGTGATAGAAACCATAACTTTTTTTATCTACTTATTTTAGCTTTTTTTTTTTAAATTCATTTCTATGTGGAGCAACCCAGTGATCCACAAGCTTTGGTAGGGGGCTGACATCTCTTCTTCCGAATCATTTATTATGCAGATTAACTTGAACCGGCCCGTTTATTACGGGTTGTGCGACCCGAATACCAACCTCCAAGGGCCTCAATGAGACAATGAATATGGCATGTCTGGTTATTAGTTATTACCACTATAGACTAAAGTGTTCTTAATGCCATTTTCAAGTCTTCATTTACCATATCTACCTGAAATTAAATGCTTCAGGACTTGAGGTTAATAGAAGATATCCACATGTGATTGTCCATGATGATATTAAACTTATTGTTAGTCTATATATGTGAAACCAAGCTCGAACGGATTGTTATCCAAATTCATAAAAGGAGTTTCGTTTTTTTTTTTTTTTTTATCTCAAAGTGAGTATGAATGAGTATGCAAACTTAAACCCTGCGACTCTAGCAAGTAAAAGATTCTATGAGATAGATACTTCCATTGCATCAAACACTGGAGTCTACAAATTCTGTTTTGAATTCTACTGCTGACTTGAGAGGTTGAAGTGCATTTCTGCATGAAAATGCTGATGCGTTCAACTTGCGTACCATTGGCATGGAATGAACTGAAATTGCACCTGTTAGGAATGTCAAGAAAAGAAGCCTCAATTTTAACTAGTAATCACTCTTCCTAGAAGGCCAATTGCTGCTGTTAAGAGCCCAAGTAACCCACCAGCAATGACCTGCAGAATGAAGGAGAGCAGGAATGAGAATCATCAGTGGTAAAAGAGTTGGCACTACAATCAACAATCAATTTTTTGAACAACGCTGATCCAAACACGCATTTGGTATAATACCGTGGTTAACCTACTTTTTTAAACTTCAGGGGGTGTTTGTTTCCAGCTTTCTAAAATAATTCCTAGAAAAACAGACTTGGGAATGAATAATCTCTTAAGAATATAGCATTCACAGATGTAGGAGGAACTAGAAATGCTCATATAGAATAACAACTACTACAACAAAAGTCTTATTCCACCAAGTGAGGGTGACTATATGAATTACACTACGCAATTGAACTCGATAAAAAACCAGGTTATGGGGAGTATTATTAATAATAAGCATTTTTAACAATCTCCTCCCAAGTTCTTTTTTATTTCCATCTACCCCTCTTTACGAGTCTAAATACTATGTTATCAACCATTCTCACCAATGCGTCTAAAGACCTTCTTTTTACACATACCACATTAACTGATTTCCTGTCAGCTTCTCCACAACATTTACATAGAATGTCTAGTAACAAAGTTATGGAACCAGTGCAAAAAGTCTAATAATGCAAAAACTGCCATCTTCTGGTGCAGTAAATTCCATTGGTTAAACACAGATCCATCAAATAATTATAAGAAACAATCAAATGCAAAATGGTAACCTGAAGAGGTGTATGCCCAAGAAGTTCGCGAAGCGGTTTGCTTTCAGCCAGAGGATGCTCAGCTGGGAGTTCATACACAATTTGGTTTAAAACCTGGGAAAATTTCACCCATTCAAATTTAGTATAATAAAATACATTGAAACAAATCCAAAACAAAAGAATGAGGTTTTATTTCACAGCAATCACAGGCAAACAGAAAAAGTCTTCAGTAACATTTGTTTTTGGTTCAAACTACCCAAAACACTACCAACTAGCTCAATCCTAGTGGCTTTGGAATTCCATATCTATATAAGACAGAAATGTGCATAGAAATAAAGGGGAAAATATGGCATAGGTGAAAAAATTAGTAGCATAAACATCAAACCTCTGCTTGGCGTCCTGCTTGCAACCTTACACCAGTGGCATCATACATCACCTGCCAGCAATCTATTCATCAGAAATTTACAGAGCCATATGAAACAACATTACATTAATTTCTCATATCTAACCTAGTACATCTTTTGCAGCCAAAAAATCATTTTTTCCATAATTTCCTGAAAGGGCTTTTGAAATTCCCAAAATATGTTTTTACCAAAGATGCTATAGTTGTTTGTAGGACATCAGATGCTTTCTTAACAGTAACTAAGTACATATTTGGAAAAACCTCTACAATTGGTTGTAAAGTCAGAATCAATTCTGGGGAGAAACTTTTGTTAGTAGCTCCTGGGGTCCAGAATTTACTATCATGAAAGAAAAGTTGATACTAACATGCTAACAAGTAAAATAGGACATCAGATTGAATATTCCTTATATCACACATCATAGTAAACAAAATATCAAGTCTTTTATGAGGCCTCTACACAAATTTTGAAGAACCAAAAAGAGAAGTCATACAATACAAGCTAAGACCAAGGCAATTGCAAAAAGAGGTCCTCCAAAGCCTTCTTGGAACCCAATGGCTGCTGCAAGAGCAGTGACAACTGCTGAATGAGATGATGGCATTCCACCAGATGCTACTAATTGCTTCATATCCCATCTTCTTTCCTTAAACCTGCATTATCTAAGAAACATCAAGGGTGGGCTTGTTTTAATTGAGAAAATTGTTTAATGTTTCGTTGCTGCTTGTTTACACCATTTTTCTTACATAAGTGAAACTAAAAACTTTTCTCAATTAAGACACTTTTTGTTTGGATGGAGGAGGCTTTTCATTTTAATTTATTCAAACATTTTATTTATGTAAAAAACTTTAAAAAGGGAGGAACAAAATGAGACACTATCAACTCAAGCAACCACTATTATATAATTCTCTAAATTTAAAAACAAACAAAAAAACTAATCCTTGCGGCCTTGCCCTCCAAAGCTACTACATCCACCAACAACGTGTCATCTAGTGGTAGAGAAGCTAGATCCTGTAAGGGTGACTACACAAATTTAAACCCCAGGTTGATCATCTCTTAGGAGGAACGGTCATAGTTTCCCGAACGAGTTTACACCAATTAAAGAGAAGAAAAAAAACTACTGCATCCAAATATCATCTTCTCTTTCCTCGGAATCAATTCTGGTACCTAAAAACTACCCAGAGGAAGCTTCTTCCTAGAATTGATTTTGGGTTTAGAATCAATTATACAAGAATTTTCAAACATTCTATAAGTTGACTCTAATTATGTTATTTGTTAAAAGCTTCTCATGTCCTAAATCATAGAACCATAACAACAAGATCAAATTGGATTTAAGAGTCATAATATAAGAGTCATATGGATTTAAGAGTCATAGGAGAAAAAAAGAGAGAGAATACCAACCAACCAGGTGGTGAAGAACTTGATGCCTTGGGCAAGAGCGAAAGCAACGAGGGCGGAAATGAGAGGGTAATTGACAGAGATCAATGAGAAGGAAGTTGAAGAATGCATGGCTGCAACCTCAGTCTCACCCATCATAGCCATGGCTATTGCTGAAAGTTATGAAGAATTAGTAAAGGATGTGGAAGCTGGTAGGTATGTTGAGTGGGAACAAAAGAGAGATTCATTTGAGAAGATGCCGTCTTAACTAACTGTTTGGTTGGTTGCTTGTTCCAAATGCTAACTAACGGTCGCACCTAAGCTTTTAGATATATGATAATGACAGGTAGAATATGCATAATAGTTGATTGAATAGTCATTTTAGATTTAAGGGTTCAGTAATTTTAGTTTTTGAAACATTGAATTAGTAAAAGTAGTACATTTTGACAAATGTAACATACAGTTAACTCACATGCGTATGTTAAGTGCCATGTGTCATACTATCAGCCCATGTGCAGCACTTTGTATTAGTCAAAGCTAAATTAGTTTGAATGCAACATGTATTTTGTTTTGGATTCTTAACTCTGAGAATGAAACATATTTTTGGTTACCCATTTACCCCTTAATATGAACATCTGTACTCTGTAGTGAGATGATTAGTTATTCTCAGTGGTAAATTACATGATTACTATCACCACAATTGTGGGAGATACTGAAAAAATTATCTATAACTGAATATTTTTTTCTTATGGTTAAACAAACTGAATATAAGAATAAACTAAGAAATAAGAACGGAATATTCACTGACAAAATCAACAGAATATTCCATAGAATTATACGAATAATATACTCTGCTCTAAACCATTAAACAGAAGACAGTACTTATTTGACCTGTCATAACCAGTAATGTGATAAATCTTATATAAAAAAAATGTATTTTTCTTTTATGGAAAAACATTAGAGGATCCAGATTTCTATATTCACACACTTCATCCACTGTGTTGCTTAACATGTTATTTTTCAGTAATGGCGAAAGTTTACATGCACTACATATTTGAATTTAAGTTAATGATAGCATCCTTCATCATTGAGTGCTATTTACATAATGGGGGGGGAATAAGACAGATAAGGGTCGTAAATCCTTGACCCTTACCACCTAGGACGCATAGTATCCCAATGGACAAATGCAAGAGTAGCACCGCATTAGGTTGAGCTTCAATCTTCATTTGGCCTATGTTAATGTCACAACCTGAGGCAACAGACTTGTGCTGGCGCCACATTCACGCCAGTGACAACATGACAGGACTCACATAGGTCCCCAAAATTACTGTTTTTTTCTCCCTTGGATCAATGCATACCATGGATTCGGTTTAAGATCAGGGACCCTCAATCCAAAAAAAATCAGATGATAAAATCAATAATAAATGGCTACAGCATATCTTTTCCAACATAATTCTTCAGTTCTGACTTTGCTGCTTCCATCACCACCTTAAAGTCTACATTCTTATACCTTCCCCTGCAACCCACAAAAAAAAGTTCAATTTAGCACCTTACTCTAGTGACTGATATAAACCTAAACCTACAGCGAAATAAAAAGTCAAATAAACATTTAACCTTCTTCTGTGACATAGAAGTAGGAGCCAAAAATGTTGAAATGAATAGAAACTGCTCACTAGGTTTTCCCTCCTCTTTTTGTTTCCCAAACAAAAGCTAAAATTTTTGAAATCGCAAATTGTGGCTAATGTTTACTTTTTTATATTGGTGCATGTATACAGAACTCTAACTAAACTAGTGCAAAAAACACTAAGTCGCTCAAATTATTTCCTACTATCAACAAGTAATTATGGTCACCAAATAAAAAAAATTAAATTTCAATGTACCAGAAATGGGTTTTACACCATGTTGTAGAAGGATAGGCTGGGCTTGCAATTCCATGCATTATCCTCGCAACAGCTCTTGGTGTAAATCGAGCCTGTGAATTACTTTGTAGAAAGACCTGGTGATCCCCAAAGGAATAGATACTTTTTCAGAAATTTCAACCATAATATGTATCTGAGTTTATTTAAGATTCTCAGTATGACCACGCGACAACTCACCTTTATATCTGCTCGCAGGAAAGGGCTGCCCATGTAAATGGAAGCAATTTTAGTAACAAGACAATATAGCACATAGCAGAAGTATATCCTTACAATCAAATAAGTTGGTCTCAACTTGCAAGAGAAGTTTATTTATGACTTTGAATACCCGAAAAAGCTATTTTAGAAGTCATAGGTTAAATTTGTGTTCTTTACTACCAATACTACTGAACTTTAAGTAACAAAAATTGGTGAGAAGTAAAAACCTGCTTTGAGAAATTTTCTTGCAGAAATCAGTATTATCAACTCCTGCAAAGTAATCCAATATTTTCCTTTGCAAGCATGGTGTGTGATTGGCATTACTGCAACCGTGCATCTTGTCGCATAGATTTACAGCAAAATATGCAGCATTAAACATTGCATCCATTTTTCGTACCTACTCAAAAGAAGAAAGAACCATGAGAAAATAATCAATCAGTAAAATCTTATTAATGAATTACTCTACAAACACACAATGCGACATATAATCTAAAATAAATTATCCAACCGGACTCATTGATCATTGAGAGGAATACGGGGCAACATCAAAATAACATTCATATACATCTGAGTCCCATGAAAACAAAAAAACTGTGCAGAGGATACGGCGTCCTAAATGAATTATGAATGTATCTCCAAAAATATCATAATGGATAAGTTTCACATTAGTTTTTCATAATTTACTTACCTTGCAAATTTCAACTTCAGATAACCATTGGGTAACATCTGCTGATAGAGAAAAAAGATCTGTTGGGATTTCAACAATCCTATAACAGTAGGCCAAGTCCTTCATTTCATAAGTTATTTCTCCCATTACCTGTGAATATTTCACAAATAAGGAGGTTAGATTGTTTATACCACAGTACAAACAAGACTGCTACTAATACCACACACACAAAAATAGTTAGGGGCCCCAAAATAGAGAATGAATTGGAAATACTTTATGCAAAATTAAAATTTAAACAACCCCCTCATGCACACAGACAGCCAAGCACACTATCTTTCCAGATCATGACAAAAATATATTGAATTTAAATTTAATTACTCAGAAGAAGGAAGATCTCTCATGTACTTTCAAAACATCCTTTGTTATGTTATGTCCATGCGCGAACTCTTGAAAAAAATATTTCGAGTTATTCACAAATCCAAACCTTCAGGTTGGACAGCTGATTTGTTAATTCAACTGCAGTAACTCCCATGTCATTTGCCACAGTTGGAATATCAAAAACATATTGCCCTGTCTTACTTTCAGATCTGAAAATCACATAACAACGATTCAGTTAAAGATGAGATGTATGAGTATAACTAGAATTAAACTGCTTTTCCAGTGTTCGTAATCAGGAACAACCAAGCACCATCAGTAGGTATTCCTTCCCTTTATAGAAACTGAAATTTTGGAATCAAACTCCATCTCAAAGTCTACAACATTGAAATAATTTGTAGGATAATGACCAGACCATCCAAGGGAAACAGGGAAAAGTTTTGAAACAGTGAAAAGCAAAGAAATGTAATATGTTTATTGTTACCTTTTTATAATTACTGCAATAGCAGAATCCTTTTTGGCAAGGAACGGTGGTGGAGTCTGCATTAGTGCCAGAAATTAAAAATATAACCAACAAATTAATCAGTGAAATCACACTTATTTCTCTAAATTTCAGCAAAAAATGACATGGAAATGTCCAATTTGAAAACTTAATCTTAAATCAATAGTTTAACATATAAACTTAGATAGATAGTGTTCACAAATTTATTTATGACAAAAATCTAATGCAGTCAAAGGTACACACACACCTTATGAAAATTCAAAACACAAGTTACATTTATCGGTGGAAGTACATGCAAGTACTGCACATCGCCCAACTCCAAGCGTGTCAAAAGTGTGAGCATCACCTAATAAAGGAAAATATTGGAGAAAAGTTTTAAACTGTAGACCAAGACACTGAAAGTCAACATATAACAATCTAGAGTTTCATTACAAGAAGCGGTTTCATTACTAGCATGTGCTTCTATTTCCTTACGTAAGTAGAAAAATTACTAGTACTTGTAATTAGATGGTTGCCCATAAAATAAATAAATGTAAAATCCTAATCATGTTCAGAAACTCCACATTACTTTGTCTGGTCTAAAGTTGATCTCTCAGGTTTCAAGAACTTAAAAAGGAGAGAGATAAACAAAATCACATTCGTGCACTTTTACAAGATTACCTACAATCATAATGCCTAAAAATGACATTTTACCCCGAGCATGCATACCCCACAGATACTATGCTAATGATTCTCTTAATTCAAGCATGTCCAAAAACATTGAAGCTACTGACATGGCTATCAGCAATTTGCAATTTCCCTCCATTAATCATCATAACATCAGCATGACTAACTCCTCATCAAGATGTTATGAAATCCATTGAAAGTTTTAACCGAAATCACTCAATCGAGTTATTAAAGTTAATAAAATTTAAATTCAAAGTTAGTATTGAGTAGAGTACCTCTTCTTTCATATCAAACCTGCGTGAAGCAGATTCTTTGATTAATGAACAGATTTTCCCACATGAGTTTTTGTCAGAAGGAAACACTTCGCGCAGAAATTTATTCACTGCATACTCATCTACTCCTTCACTGAGGATAAGAAATGCATCAAATAAAGAACAATTTGGCAGTGTGGAAAAAAGAAGAAGAATTGTCTTACCTGTACATTAGACTACGAAGTTTGAAATATGTCTCATCGTCATAAAATAGGTGACAATAAGACAACCTCCCATCTCTTCCAGCACGTCCGATTTCCTAAAGTACCCATTCCATATATTAAGCAAAACATGTGATAGATTGCCATGCTACTACTAGAGTTTAGAAGAAATCATATACCTGTACATACTCTTCAAGACTTTCAGGCAAACTGTAATGAATTACCTAAACAAAGATATGGCAATGAAGATCCATTATGAATTACTGTGACATACAGGATCTTTATATAGTAATGCAAATATGTAATGTGAAATACAAGAGAATAGTTTATGCATTGTCAACAGCATTTGTAAATGGTAACTATCAATTAAAGGAACTACCCATGAACAGAGACCAGCAAAAGAGCCCAGTTTTCCAAAACCACCCCCCTCCCATTTTGCAATTTTAACAAAATAAAAATCTTTTCAGAAAGAAGCAATTGTTTCTGATACAGCAAAATTTCAGGTTTGAAACATTAGAAAATGGACAAGCAACGAGAGCACAATGAGAATCAATGAATCACTGTTTAAGTATACCATCCGAGATAACTTATATTGTCCGAAACCAGTTCGGACAAATTAATGCTGAATAGTGAAAACCATAATGTATTATTAGCCTTACTGCTCCAACATCTCTTTTATCTAGTCCCATTCCAAATGCCACAGTCGCAACGACCTTCATGAAAAATTGCAAGGTATCAATTGGCGTAGTATTGTTGTACTAAATGAACCAAAGATAGAAAAAAATGAAGAATACTATGTAAAAAATCATCGCACCAAGAAATTGATAAAATTAGTGATTAGAACCATAAAATTCATCCTACCACTCTGATCTTGTTGGAACTAAACAACTCCTGCACATAGCTACGTTCCTTTGAAGTGATACCACTGTGATAACTCTAGATCATAATTCACAACAATCTTCAGATTTAACATTCAGCGTCAAGGGTTACAGAAAGACATGCAATGTCAAAAAGAGAAATAGGGAGCTAACCTTTGCCAAGATATTGTTATCATTCAAGTATCTGCTAATTGTATCAGTTTCTATCTGGAACAAGAAAAGGCATAATCAATTTCTACATATGTAGAGAAGTTACTATATATGATATATCCACTATAGTAAACAATATTACTTGCAAGCCTAAGTAATTAGCCATATTCTAAACAATATTATACATATCAAATGCTGTGAACTAGAAGAGAAAAGATATTGCGACAAATGCGGATGAGTTTATCAAATCATAGAGCACCCAGTACTTCAAAATAGAAAAAAAAAATCCATGCTCACACCTGAAATTTGCAGTATATGATGATGCTTTGAACTTCCGCAAATGGAGAAGACTTTATCAGAAGCAGGAGGTCTTTCATTCTATGATGTTCAAAGAATTGATGTGTAAGTTTAACAAAGTTCAGATGAAGAATGCATACAAACTAACCAAGTAAATAGCAGCATCTAACTTGCCTATTTTTTACCATCGACACTGATAAATGAAAATTGTCCCTTAACTGTGCCTTCTGAATAAGATTGGTACGAGGAATATCTAGTGCAGAGATGATGGCATCTAAAGTGGTGGTTGTAGCAGTTGCTGTCATTGCTAGAACAGAACCTACATTAAGCCTTTTATGAAGCAGAGATGCTCTAAGTCTCATGAATGAAGGTCGGAAATTGTGAGACCTGTAAAATAGTTTAAAATCTAATGATGAGCAAGGAAGCAGAAGCATACAACGTGAGATCTCAAAGTACAAAATATGAATATCACCAAATGAAAATTGGAATTCACTCACCATTCAGATATACAATGCGCTTCGTCAATAACAACAAGTGACACAGCCGACCCGGCAGAAATAGTAGACAGAAACTCTTCGTTCAGGAACCGCTCTGGTGAAACAAAAAGCACCTGTATGAATTAGAGTTATAAACATTTTCAGGTAAGAGTGAGTAACCACCTTCTATAAATAAACCGTGATAGGAAAATGTGTCAAACAAAAATGGCCTATAAACAATTGACACCACCAATATGCAAATCAATCTGCAAGAGTGCTACATATTTCTGCAAAACTAATCTGTGCCAAAAGTTGCATTCAGTCGTCAAAAGTCCCACCTTAATCGCACCTTCTCGAAGCTGGACCAGAGTTTCAGAGGCTTCTTCAAGAGTCTAAAACAATGAAACAAAAATAAATCAATTAAGAAAGATTTGAACTTAAATTATCTGTCATTAGATATGGTTCATAATAAGATAACACAATTACACAAACATTATTTGATTCATGTGCTGACCATACGAAAAAAAATACTATGGCCGTTATTGTTTCTTAAAAAATATCATGCCATAGTAGGTTTGGTTTAGGTTTTACAAACCAATTTAGGTTCCAAAATCAATTCTAGGCTTCTAGCAATAAGCTACAAAATGCAACTTTAGAGGAGAAGTGCATTGACTTCTGTGTCCACCACTCAACCAAAATCAAACACACACCAAGTTATCAATAAGCTAAAATGTGAGTAAGGAAGACTGTGAAAGGCTACAAAACACACCTGGGTGCTGCTGATGAGAGCACCCCTAATGCAAGAAGGCAATTGCTTTAGCTGATCAATGATTAATGCTACCAATGGACTAACAACCAAGGTAATCCCAGGCAAAATCATCGCAGGCAACTGATAACACAACGATTTCCCCGCCCCTGTCGGCAAAATAAGCATGGTTGATTTCCCAGCAAGAACCATCTTGATAGCCTCAAGCTGCCCCTCTCGAAAACACTCATAACCATAAATCAATTGCAGCAACTTCACCAAGTTCTCATCAGATACCTCATCTCGAGCCGCGGAAACAGCCTCTTCCACCGCTTCGCAGTCAATCTCCCTTGTCTTACAACGCCCCCTTTGCTTCTTCTGTTGCTGTGCAGCATTTCCAGAACCACCCTCCTCCTCATCATCCTCCCCATCTTGTTCCAATTTACCTTTACTTCTCTTGTTCCATCTACCACCAAATTTCCCATTCTTCTTCCACCCCTTCTTCATAAACTTCCTTTTTCTCCCACACAAGTTCAGCTTCACGAAATTCCCTTCGCCAACGCCACCGACGCCACCGCCACCACTCTTTCGCAGCTTCACCGTCGGCATCGGCACGCTAGCACCAATCAAGTTAAGATGCTTCTTCTTCTCAACCTTCTCGAGCTTCCCGGAGTTCCCAGCGTCTGAATTGCTAACCGGTTCGTCTGTAGAAGATTCTAGATTGAGAACCGGTCTTCGAATCTTCGAGAAGGAAGCGAATTTGGAGAAGAACCCGGCGGGAAGGTTTTCGATGGAGTGGGAAGTCGACGACGCCGGAACAGAATCAGAGTGACGGCGAATTTGGAAGGGCGCGGAAGGGAGGGAGAGAGGGTCTGGCTCTGGATCTTCCGGGTCGGGTTTTGAGGGGCTGTGATGGGGTTTGGGAGGGAGTGGTTTGGGTTTTGAGGGCTTGATTCTGATTCTTTTGGGTTTGTTGGGGACTAGAAGAGGTGGTTTTGGTGGCGGTGACGGTGGTGGTGGCGGTGGTGGATTTGCTTGTCGTGGTGGAGTTGTAGAGACGTGAGACCCGTCGGAGTCTGAATCGGACTCCATTTTTTGTCGGGTCGGAGCAGATGAAGACGAAGATGAAGCTAACATTTATATCAACATTTCCCGCCAAATATTTTTCTGATTTTTTTTATGGGTTAGATTTTTGGGCCGTGTTGGGCTATGGGCTTCATGAAATCCTAAACAAAGCCCTGTATTCTTGCCATAGTTTAATGGTCATCACACAACAAACCCTTGAAATGCTATTTTGTGTATCCTAAAATTTCTTTGGGCTAAGGTACCTTTCAAATATTTTCGGAAATTGAACTTCCGTAACATGAAAAAATTGGTTTACGATAGGTTTTTTAGTTACCGAGGAAGATTAAACAAGATTATTTTGGCACAAAAGAGACACGAAGTTGATAGGAGGAAACTTCCAAACTTAAAAACGAGAATTAACCCATGTTAAATGCTTATCTAAAGCATCCGCCGCCATGTTACGCTCCTGTGAAATATGACTAACAGATACTTGTAAACTTCTACATAACAACTCACGGATTTGCTAAATTCGTTGTTTGTGCCAGAGCACAAAAATTCAGTTTGTGGAACGAAAATGAGACTTTCTGAAAATGAAGTAAAAATATTGTTAATTTTATATGGACTAATCTAAAGGTATATCTTATCCAAATAAATGTTGGGAAAAGGATATACAAATAAAATGTTTTTGAATAATTTTCTACTAATTTTTATGAAAAGATTCTCCATGAACTTTTCACCTTTGTTTAGTTAAAAAAGAAAGTTTAGAAAAGGAGAAGAATCGCTTCTCAGTTTACAACAAGAATATATAAGTTCCATTGTGTATTTTATTTTAGCTTCCAAAAATGCATTTCTTTATTAAAAATACATGTTATAAACTTTCTAGTAATTATATATGTTTTCTGAAAAGACAACAACTTTTTA
The DNA here is from genome assembly GCF_012489685.1 of Lotus japonicus. Lineage (NCBI taxonomy): Eukaryota > Viridiplantae > Streptophyta > Magnoliopsida > Fabales > Fabaceae > Lotus > Lotus japonicus. The sequence continues at coordinate 70,778,480 of NC_080044.1, read as the reverse complement.
AAATTAAATTTAATACTTTTCTCACAAGTAAGAAAAGATAGCTTTACCAAATACCAAAATTCATAAACATTTATTTTTATTGAAGTTAAACCGAAGGCACGTAGCTAACTTCACAATCATAACGAATATGAATTGAGTGAGTTCTACTTCACACTTCCATTGATGGATGACTTACAATGATATGGAAATCAAACAACAAGAATGCAGCTATGGAGAAAATATAATCCTCCAATTACCTCTAATTAATGGCCTACCAACAAAAAAATTAACTTTACAAAGTGGCATTTCTCACAATATATATATTGGAACCAACGTATTCTTCAAACCAAAAATCAAAATGATGAACTTTGCACTCTCACATTATGACGCAATTACACTTTGATTCAAGCTTATTAGGGAGCTTTATGTTGCTGTCTACCTTGTTAGGAAGCCCCACATTGCGTGTCAAAGACTCATCTTTATTCTCATCATTCTCAGTCTCAGGGGAAGTAGGTTTTACATCAGTTTCCACCGCCCCCCTCGGCCTCGCCTTCTGGGGTTTCGCAGTGCGCTTGCCGGCAGTTCGGCGGGGCGAATACTTTCTGTTAGAATTGGTTTTCCCCAGGATAGTCACTGTTGGCTCAGAACCTTCCAGTGGTTCATCCAAGTGTTCCTTTTCCATTGCTATAGTTGCAGCCTGATATGCAAGATCATGGATGATGGAGCTGCAAAATAGTATTGTATCTGTTGCCTCTTCAAGGGTTAGGCTTCTTGTGTTCCCTCCTCCACTTTGACACTCCACTGTAACTGTGGATTCCTCTGCATTAGCATAAAACATTAAAAATATGTCAGAAATTGGCCAAGTACTAATATTTTGAAGCTTCAGCAAATGAAAAAGAATACAGCACTAAAGGCATCATCATGTAAATACAGAAGCAGAATCTCTTTCCAACAGAAAACAGAAGTGAATATCTCCTCCACCCACTAATATAAGTTCAGACTTGAGAAACCTCATATAGCAAGATACAGCCACTCTTACTATTAGAGAGTCAGAGACTCATTTAGTGAAGTGTGATGTTTTAGGAAGTAGCATAAAACACTAAGTTCATGTTTGGATACACGGTGAAGCCAAAATCACGGTGGACAATTACAAAAGCTAAGGGAGGTTCTTCTGTCCACCGTGATTTTTCCACCATATATCCAAACATACACTCAGAATCTGCTTGCACGATATTCTCTTTCCTCGTTTCAGACAAGAAAACTGAAAAGTAGCAATAAGCTACTTCAATTAATGTTCCTCTTTACGGTTTTTTATACAACCAGGCTCTAAAAAGTTAATCCAAACATAATTTTTAACTGAAAGTTAGAAACTACACAACAGAATTGCTGCTATGTTACTGAAGAAAACATAAAAATGGAGGCACAAAATTTGAGTATTATCACTGATTTTGCACTGCATAAAATATAACAAAAATAAACCTTTCAAAATATCCTAACTATATCTTAAAAATGAATACTGTGAAATTTGAGTAAGCTGACTACTGATATCAGATAAAGCAGATGAACCTAGAGCATACTGTCAGTGTCATTCTATTAAATTTGTGCATCCCTTTAAATTGCTCAAAATTAACATGTGACGAACTATGTGCCATGTGAATAGATGACTGCATCTGAGAGATAAAAGAAAATGATAAGAAAAATTTCATAGAAAAATTTCATCTCAAATTCTCAATAATTATCGGTAACTTCTTCTGTTCAAAATTTCAATCCAATAAGCATCATACCTATGCCATGAGAGTGCTCAGGGGCATTGAGCTCAGAAACAGAAGCTGTAAGACAATCATTGGAAAAACTTGGCTCCTGAGAGTCATAGACAGTGCTCTTTGATACTAGTGATGGATCATCATCCACCACACCAGTATTATTCCGACAACAGTTTTCCCCTTCTATTTCTGATTCTTCAATTCTAGAAGTACTGGTAGTTACCAAAGCATCCACTCCATCAACATGAGAGCTCTCCTTATCATGTTTCTCATCAAAGGGTGAATCTGGATCCTTAACTGATGTTTCTATATTTGAGACATTGCTTGCATTTTTTGTATGATCTTCAATATTGTCATATGAAATACAATCCCCAGGATTTGGAAATGATGCCACTGAATTGTCGTCAGGCTGAACACCAGTAGCCTGGCTTACTGATTCTGAGCTACAAGCATCAGTTACTCTACCATGATGATATTCAGGTTTATCTTCCTCGCCGACCATTAAACCCATAGAAGAAGCACCAATTACGTCTGTCACTGCATTTTCTGAAGCTTCCATTTGTCGTAGATTCAGGGGTATCTCCTCTGGATTACCACACTCTGTATTGATAGAAGTGTCTTGTGTTGCAAGACCTAATCCATGGTGAGAATTGTGAGATGCTCCAGAAAAAGATGAACCAGGGCTTGGAGGCCTGATCCTAATGTCATATCCACAGTCTGTATCCAATTTCCTGCCACTTGACTGCCGTTGGACACGAAACTCAGAATGTCTAGCTGAGCTGAAATCAACAGATGATGAGGCAGAAGAACTCCCATGCCTAGTGGAACTTCTAATGCTGTTAATGCTGCTTCTCGCAAAAGAAAGATCATCATAAGATATGGTAGTAGCAGTGAAAGTTCTTGTCTGAACTACAGGTCCTTTGCTGCTGCTTGACCGTTTGAGCAGTACGGAAATGCCAGTGCCTTCCAAGAGGTCTGCTTTCAAATTTGAATGAAACAATTTCTGATCATCCGAATGATTATCTGACTTGTGATCAGCCCCCGACTGGTCCACCTCTAGCTGTTTGGTAGGCATCTCGCCACTTCTCTCCACAAGTGGACTCGGAAGAGGACTTTGTTGTGAGTGATCCTGAATAAACTCAATGGACAAAGTTTGACTTTCCTCAGCATCCAGATTGCCAAGAGAAAGCCTGATGTTGCTCAAATCAGTCTCTTGAGGCAGTTCAGACAAAACGGTTAGTTCCTCTGTTTCAGCTAATGGTTTTCCTTCTGCAGGTTCGTTTGAAGAAATCACTGCAGAGTCTCTGGACACTGCAGAAGTTGTCTCTGAGATTACATGTCTCAACAATGTGTTTTTCCTGCTGCATTCTGGACAAAGCCTAACATCTTTTTCAGCTGGATCAGTAACCTCATATTGACTACCACAATGAGAACACATTTCCGTGTTCTTAAAACTATCAGTCAGAGAAATGTCCCCTGTGCCACCGGAAGTTTCTAAACTTTCAATGAATTTTGTGTCGATACCATGATAAACAGAATCTTCAGATTCAGTAAGGCCTAAAGCAATCATAGGGCTTCTAGGATTATTGTGCAAGATATCAACTGATTCATCATCAATCTCATGCTCAATTTGTGCATTCAATAAATCAGTTTTATCAAAGGAAAATATTTCTTCATGAATATCAGTATATGATATCTTCCCAGTTTCACTTGCCACATCATCTTGATTATGGTCACCCCCTTCAGTATCCGGTGCAAAACTTGTGCCATGATCAGAGCTTGTATTGCTGCTTGTTGTAACAGAGGAATTCCTAGATACCAGGGAACGTTGTGCAGAATTTGATTTTCCAGCATATAAGGTTGTGCTTGGCACACTTGATAAAAGTGGCCTGAACATGTTCTGAGGAATTTTTCTATCCTGCACGGCATTTTGAAGTTGAAAAAAGTAAGTAGTTTGACCACATTCAAAGACATTAAAGAAAATATCATAGCATAAGGGGAGGAAAGCAGGGAGGATTAAAAAAAGTAGTTTGAAGTTGAACACATCAAGATTTTAGGAAGAAAAAATCATGATTACACTGTACACATTGGTTTATCTACCACTAAGAACAGCATGTGTGAACCTATACAAAAGCATTGTTATAATAATCATGCTAGTGCAGAATACATTTTATAGGCAGCCAGCAGACAACTCAATGAAGACTTAAAATGAAGCCATTTACTCTGAGTAGTTCTTATAAGTGTAGTTTAGAAATAAATCCGCAGAACAGAGAAAAGAACCAAATAAAGCATTGTACGTACAATTATATAAAGATGGATATAGCAAATACCATCAAATCTTTGATCATTGGTAGCCTAGAGTGATCAAGAATGATTGACTCGGTCCACTTTCCATTTTAACATGTTTTTATTTGATTACAAAAAAAAACACCAATATCTAAATCAGCACATAGTGCATAAAGGAGAGAAACTGTGCACATCGGGAACGGATAAGAGAGTTTCAGAAAAGCAAGGATGGCAACCCTAATAGGAACAATCAAGTTTTAAATGACATGATTTATTGCCAACAAATTGGAAGAAAATCATACAATGATTGACAAAGGAAGTTAAGAGACTAGGCAAGCAAGATACCATTTGCCGGAGAGCAGAGTCAAAAGATCTTTTAGGAGCAGAACTTGGAGACATCGCCCTGGCTGATTTCTTGGAATTCAAGGGAGTTTTGCTGCTTGAAACGGAACCACCTCTTCTAGAACCCAATCTGTCTAAACTACTCACTGGGATGGACTGAGGAGAGTCTTGATCATCATCACCAGATGATACGACGGAGCCTTTGCTGTGTGAGCTATATTGGTCTCGATCATGATTGTGAAAAGAGCTGCTGCTCCTGGAAGGAGTGGGAGACATTGATTGCCTACTCCTACCATTTCTGGATGCTGGAGACGAACCCCTCACATATGATGCTGGTCGATCAGCCAAAGAAGTACGAAGATTAGGAGGAGCTTCAGAAGGGAAACCAGGAATATTAGTTTGCCATGCCCTTATCTTTGGTGAAGCAGAATTTCCACGACTTGTCTTAACAGGGGAAATTCCCCTATTCCCTGGTGAGACTGTAGGACCGCTGGTCTTAGCAGGGGAAGTTCCCCTATTCCCTGGTGAGACTGCAGGACCACTGGAGCCAGTGCTGATTCGGCGAGGAGTAGGAGTGGAAGACCTGGGACCAGGTGTAATGGGCTTAGTTGGAGGCGTAGAAGACCTTCTTGAATGAGTAGCATGCTGTAAATTTTGAGTTGGACTAGAACTTGGTGCAGATGAAGAACTCCCCCTTGACTGCAATGTATTATTTCCCGAACGAGGAGATGGACTTAAGCGATTTGGACTTGCACTACCCCTACTGCTTCTGTAACTTCTCTCCATCTAAAAAAGGACATCCAACATATGAGAGATAATAAGTAAAAAACACATTTTTCATAAGGAGGAGAATAAAACATGCACGGCTCTTATTCAAAAGGAAATTAAGCATAAAATGGATTCAAAAGCACACCGTAGAAGATCTTGATATGGAAATGGGTTTACTCAGAGGTCTTCCTCTGCTTACAATGTTTATTTGTTGTGGCTCATCATCCAATGAAGGAAAAAGTGGCGTGTCTGGGGGTGTCAATAGCCTTTAAATGAATAAAACAGACAAGTGGCATCAGTAAAACAAGCAGTGAATTCTACAAATCAACTTATGCACATCAAGGTCTTAAGCTTTGTGACAAAGAAACTAGAATTATTGTTCCACAAATTGGTGCATTATTCATGTGAAAGAAACACAATCGCAAACGGTTAGAATTAGAATCATTAAATTGGACCATATAACACAAACATGATTTAACAAGCTAAATTCAAAGGACAAAAAGACTACGCACCAATCATAGTCATTCTTGTCACCATCTGCAATAAGCAAGTCATTGGTTTCTCCTCGAGCAGGAATGGATATCCCAAGCTTGATATCAGAAAAATTTCTCAACTTCGTTGCTGTAAATATAGTAATATCCAAAGCAAAAGGGAGAAATGCATTAGTATCACCCAAAAGAAACAACAACAAAAAAAAGAAAAATCAAATACACTCTTCTTAAGATGTTGTCAGTTAAGAACATTACAGAATGTGTCCTCCAAGTCATCCGACGACTGAAGCAAAAAATTATCACTTTCTCTTGACTGCATTTCATTGAACAAAGCAAGATCATCATCTTTCTCCCTTAATACCAACCCACTTTCAAGACTGCGCCCACGCTTATGACTTTCCGATCTTGGCTGGCTCCCAGGTGAGCATCTAAATGCAGGTGAAGGCGGCATCTCCACTACCCCTGCCCAATGCAGTGCCAAACAACTCTCACTTCAAATTCTCCATAACACAATCCCAATTCAAAAACCTTCAACCCCCTTAAGACACAACCCACAATTATTAACACCTACAGCAACAAATGCAATCTCCAAATACCAATTTCAGCAACAACCCACATTCATTTGCAATAAACACCCAAAACCAAAATTGAAGATAGTTTCGTCCTCCTCCTGAAACCCTAGAAGAATATTTAGCCAATAGCAGATCCCAATTGGGGCGTTTCAGTATAAGGCTAAAAGGGTATCCAGTTCAAACCTCAAAATTGAAACTTGAGCAGACACTAAGCCGCCATTGAAGTCCAAAGCACGCAGAAAAAACCCACCATTGAAGAGTAGAAGCAGCTAAACTTGGCACACCAAATTCCAAAAATAGCATCCAACACAACACAACACACTCTTGAGATCCCAAGTTCGAAGAGATTAAGAATCAAATGGTAATTACAATGCGACGAATGTTGTATGAGACACCCGGATCTACAGCATTCATGGCTTCTTCTGAGCGACCCAAAAGTACAGATCAGAACCAGAGTGATCCAACGGTTCTAAATTCTTCTTTTTTCTTATTTCTATTATTCTCTCTCACCTACGAATTTTTCTTTTATTTTGTTCTGAAAAAAGAATAAGAACATTTGGAAGGCAATTTGATGATAATGATTTAATATTCATTTTAATTTAATATACCTAACCAAAACCTTGGTTGTAATGTTGACGTTTGATTTGCTGTTTTTCTCCTCAACAGCAACCTTTTTGTTTTTCTTTTCTTTTCTCATAAACCCCAATAGTAACACACTTCATCAACATTCGTCGGTATAGTGAGTAGATAATTGAGCTCTTTACATATTTTTAGTCGAGAATTTAATCTTTGACGCGGCATATATGAAAAAGATTTGTTAGTAAAAACATACTTAATTAATTTGATCTCATGACTGTGAGTTATAAAGATACATTGGTGAAAAAAAAAACACAAACACATCACATTAATTCTTTCTCTTTATTCCTATCACATATCACATATATTATTTATCTCTTATATTTCAATCTCACTAGATGTCTTTACACCATTTTGGGTTTACAAGAGTATTTTTTTCCTCTTTACCTTTTATTTTCAGCTTCCTTTTTTTTGTTCTCTACCCATACCTATTTCCTAGTGCCATGTAGATTCCCTCTGATTTTGCACACTTTTTTTTCTCTTTACAGCAATGTTTCTGTGATTTTTCTTTTATCAAATAAAGAGGTTTTTCTATTTTGTGCTAGATTTCTTTAGTGCATAAATATTGATTGGTCGATTTTGATGATTGCAATTTGTAGTTCACCGTTTTTAACCGCCAACATTAATTGCATTTTGTGAAACAGCATGTTCAATTAATGCCCTACCGTGTTATTATCACATTAAAACCAAGTTTAGACTCTTAACCTTTCAACTGCATGAACCGACACATGTGATACTGTTAATAAATATTGGAATCCGCTGGGGTTAATGTTGTGGGACAGAATAATCTATCTTATTGTCAAAATCATTGTATGGTTCATTCAGTCGGGTACAGAGGTGTTTTGCAGGATGAGGCGGACTAATTAATTTTGGATTTTTGCCGAAATTTGGACACAACAACCAATTTTTATTGAGGTTATGTTTTAGCACATAATAAGTTAGTTTGTGTATTGTTTACGCAATCACGCTTCAAGCTTAAATGGACTAATACATGAAAGCATGTTAAGAATATAATCATTCATTTTTTATTTGTCAAAGAACTTGAATTTTTAGGATAATTAGTTCACAACACATTGTTTATAAGAGAGGAACGTCGTTGTGAATTGATTAGCTAAAAGTTCTTTGAGTTTTCCGTCGGGGTTCACTCACTCAAGTACAAGTCTCTATTTGGGGCACAACATAGGCTCCTTAGGCTCAATGTTGGTGAAGACATTTCCTCATAACCTAGTATGTAGTAGGTGTGTAGTTTCAAGGCGTTGCAAGAGTGGAATAGGCTTTATCAAAGGCTTGACCTAGCCTGAACGAATTATTAAAAAGTCAAGTTTAAGTTTTTTAAGAGGCATAATTAACTAAAAAGACGAGGCTCAGAGACTATCCAAAAGAGTTGTTTGGTATGAAAGACGGGCTTGTTTACGTAATATAATTTTTATCAATAATATAAATAAATGGAAATGTAATAATATGTAAAAGACTTATTAAATCATCTCCAATGCTAGTTATTAGAAGTGAGTTCTTAAGTTAAGAACTAAGGATCAGGTTCTTAATCATTGGAGATGATTGACATGGAGTTTTTTATTCTTTAAAATAAAAACTAATTCTTATATAAACAACTTTGCTTTATGAGTTCTTAACATAAATAAAACATTTTTCTCTCTCATCCAAATTGCTTTACTACTTTATGAATTTTATTTTATTGCTTTATGAAAATAAAAAATATAAATAATGTGGTGTGGTGAGACTAGATGAATAATGTTAAAAATTTAAAGTTAAGAACTTATGGTCGAAGTGAAATATGCGAAAGTTGTTTAGAGCAAATGTGACAGTATAGACTCACGTGAATAATGCTAAGATCTAAAAATCAAGAACTAGGGACGAAGATGCCCTTAGCCCGTGACTTTTGTTGACCTACAAACCTCTTTAAAAATACATTTTCTGTTAAATAATAGACTTATAAGCTAGTAGGTCACATTAGACCGTCTTAAAGGTTAGATCAGACCTTAAACTTTGACTCTAACAAACTAAAAATTGGTCGCGAAATTAGAATGAAAACTAGACTTGAATCGCGTAAAATTTAACTTGACATTCCCTAAGTTTGCTCATGTTAGCATAATTACAAGAATCTATAAAAACTTTAAGATACTCCAACTAGAGAAAACATACATGTAAAATGGATGAGTCAAAAAGAGGATTATTATCATTACGAATTGTTATTTATTTGACAAAAAAGAGACCATTATTCACCGATCTGTATAAAACATAGTCCATCTCACGAGCACTGAACAATCACGGTCACCGCATAATTTTTGGTAAGCTTGGCCTTTTAAACAAGTGACATGTCGTCATTAGTTTATTTGTAGCCTAAGGTTTCTTTCAACAAAAAATAATATTTACATTTATAATTTATTTGTGGCCTAAGGTTTCTTTCAACAAAAATAATATTTTATCAATCAGTGGGTAAACTAATGCAAAACGAGAAAGCCAAGAAAGAAAAAACTTTAGAGAAAAGGAATGTAGAAAAAAACTTGCACTCATTTTTATAATAGTCTTAAAATAACACAAAATAAGAATTTTTCAAAATAAATAAATTATAATAGCACGTTTTGTGGCGATCTCAAACATCCACAAATAATATGAGTGTTTGCTAATGTCAAAAATTATTTCGTGGTTCACCAAATGATATACTCCCTCCGGTCCTATTTATAAGCATGAAAGAGAAGAAAAACTTTTGTCCTTTTTATAAGAACCAAATGAAAGTTTGAGCTATATTAATTAATTTTTTCCAATGATGCCCTTATTAATTCTAACTTGTAAAATGTGTCTCATTAATTATTCTCTCTCTTTCCCACTTTCCAACACTAATAACAAAGGGTAATTTTGGAAGTTTATTTTGATTTAAGACAAATTTAATGCATTTTATCTAGTTTAACTACATTTCTTAAATTATGTGAATTTTTTTTGTTGCTTATAAATAAGACCGGAGGGAGTAGAACCGTAGATAGAAAAGAGTTTTGTGGGGCAAAGGTGGGACAAAGTCAACATAACAACTGAGTTATCATTAATCAATAGCTAGCCTCTTACAGTAATGCAAAGATTTCTCAATCATGTCACTTTAATTGGTAGGTGATGAAGGGAACTTGAAAGGCTAGTATGCTAATGATTCAAATTGCTTTTTGCTTTTATCTTGTTTTGTTCCTGAACACATTTTCCTAATCCTTGTTTAATTCAGCCAACGGTTGTGGACATTTATCTTTCTTTGAAACACGGCAAATTAAGGAAACACTAAGAGGTAAACGTGTCTTCACCGGTTTTACTGAATATATTGTCAATTTTATATATCAAGCTTGGCATCAAAATCCTTTCAAATTACATGACATTACTATGTGATTTTATATTTACAAGTCTCTATAAATGTCTTGACCTGAATGAATGAGGAAACACCTGATCACACCAGAACATACACGTACTTCAATTCCCAAGTAATATAATTTGGGAGACAGATCAAGAATTTTAAGAAAATATATGATGCGGAGTTTCAACATGAGATACTTATCCATCAAGCTATAGTTTGTTCTTTTAAATGAGGAAATTAAAAAAGAGGTCATAATATAAAGAGAGGATGAGACATTAAAGCTTGGGAATCTAGTAAGCTCATAATCATTGTTCTATCATGAAATAGGAAAGATTAAATTATACTTAGTCAACTATGTGTATTAAATGTTAAGTGGCCAACATATTCCGTGGCATTACAGAGAATAAATGCAGGCATAAAATGCAATTCGTTATAATATTATTTCAAGCTGAGAGTTGTGAATTAGCCATTTTGTATTGAAAAAGTTTTCCTAATTATATGATTTCCAATACAATATCATGTGACCTTAAAATAATGTTAAAAACAGAAAGAGAGAATGAAGTTAAACATTTCGTTAGTGTGAAATTGTGAGTATACATGCTTTGTTATGTTATGTAGTGGTTTTTTTTTTTTTTTAGGTCAATTATGTAGTGGTTATTTATGTAGCATTGTGATATCGCTATTTTTTTTTTGTGCAAATTAGAGTATTTATTGCACTTACTACATGTATCAGAATGAAACAATAAAAGTTGGCCACAGAAGGTACTTCATTCACATGAACTTTTTTTTTTCGGTTACATCATTCACATGGATTATAATCACACAAAAAAAATTACATTTTATCTAATTTACATAATTCATTGGACAAATGTTATCAAAGGAATTCAAAGAATCCTCGCAACAGATTATTTATCTAGGAAAAAAAAAGGGAAAGATCTCCTTTACTTTAAATATTGTAAAAGAGTCCAAAACGCTCTAACATTTCCTACAAAACTGAATTAGAATCTAACCATAAACTAACGATTAAATTACTTCAACAGAACATTTCTAATACTATGTTAGCAGCACTAACTCATGAGAAGAATTTGTAGTCTTTTGCAGAAATAATGATCTTTCTCAGTGCACCAATTGGGGATAGTGTCATCAGTAGTACTCCAAGCACAATGCAAGTCTGCAATGAAAAAAAACATGGTAAAGTCTCAATAAATTAGTACATATAAGAGACATTATTTATGAAAATTTTACAATGTCAATTGACATACCCAGTTGACAAACCAAGACAAGCCAAATCTCTTGGGTTTCTTGACTTTAAGCCATACAATACAAGGCAGCTGCAATTAGATAAAACAAGGCTAATCAATTATCCACATTGGCTTGTTAATTTTTTTTCTTAAGAAAAAAATACTTTGCCTTTACTCACAAAGTATGATGTTGGGGCAAAGGCAAATCCTCCAAGAAATCCAAGAAGAGCACCAAAGAATGGGATGCATATGCCAATTATCATGGTCAACCCTGTAACAATCAGATAGAAATGTTAGTTAAGCTATATTAGACCTACGTTAATACTTAATAGTACGAGGATCCTCACACGTGGTCGTGGATACTTCAGAAGACACTGTCATGTTAAAAACAAAGTTTCACATGATATACTATCACGTACACTAGAGGATCCTAATCCATATCTAATAAGAGTCACATACCTACGAATGTCGTGCGAGCGACTAAGCGAAGGGTAAACGAAGGAGATAACTTTAAGTGCTTCACCAGGTAGGTTTCAATCATATCAAACACAGGCATTGAGAATACCTGTTTGCAAAATATATATATATATATATATATAACACATTCGAGGTAAAAAAAATGCAAGGTAGTGAAAAATTGAGAATTGAAGCTTAATTACCTGGTAGCCACCAATAACATGGATAATAACAAACATGTTAGCTGCAGCAATGAGCCAAGTGGGGTGCTCTAATGTGATGAGGATGTTATCATCAACAGAGTTTCCAAATACGTAGTATCCAATGAAGGCAACAGGGAGGTAGCAGAAAGCCACTCCAATATAAGCAACAACAACCCCTTTCCACATTGGTTTCTTTGATGGCTTCTCAGGAGTTGAAGGCATTGTTGCTTGGATTTCTAGAACCACATTGTGACCTGCATAAGAGAATGCTACTTCTCCCATGGCACAGAAGAAGTTGAACACACCATCAGCAGTGCTGTGGGCTTTGTATCCATAGTCCACATCTGGTTTAACACCTCTTTCGATGGAAGCCCCCCAAGCAATGGTTGAGTAACTGCATGCTTATGACAATTAGTAAATAATTTCCAATTGAAGGGAACAATTAAATTAGTTTACACAAAACAATAGATATTTATCAATTTGTATTAGCTACAGTTTGGGGAAAATGATAAGTGACTAACACCAAGATTGCTACCTATTACTTGTTTTGGGACCTGAAATGCCGCTGTTAAGTGTGTTTGAATAATAATTGAATGTAATGTGAACAAACTTTCATCTCAATCAATTAGGAAGGCTTCATTCACTTTTTGTCTGGAAGTGAGTCCTAACGTCCGTTTACACTAATATCAACGGTATCCAAACCTAGCCTAAGAGGTTGTTTGAGAAGAGGTTTCTTGAGGGAAGAGCATAGTTTTTACTTTTTCAATCTAGCATGCCTTGGCTAAATATACTAATGTAATTGAAAATAAACAAGTTTAGATATAAAACATGGTAGCATAGCTATTCAAGATAAATGTTTAACATAATTGGTGCCAATTTATGAAGTCAATTATCTTCACTTTTTCATGTACTAGTCTAATATCTTTCCTTATTTCTTGCGTTTGTGGCCATATAACATTTGGATTATAAATAAGTACAACCTCTTGTATTTTATAACCACAACAAAGTATATTCCTATGTTCTTTCCCTATAAGTTCAATTTTGTATTAGAGCCATTGTATTCAACTTGAGCAAGAGTTTCCCTTAATAGAGTTGAGTTCATAGAATTTGACTACCACCAAATTATATCAAATTATGTTCCTATAATTTCACCAAAAACACATAGATAGAGAGGAGTTTGATTACGCGAGGGACATGATCGCGGCGAGAAGCGAGATGAAGGAAATTGAGTTGAAGCTGGGGCATTGGCAGAGAACGAAGTTCACAGAAGCAAAGATAATAATCCAGTAGGAGGTTCTGATGTCTTTACAAGAGGGACAAACAGTGTTGTGAAACTTCTGCAGTGATTTGCCACCAGTAACCATGTAGGCAATGCATGTTCCAACCTCAACAGTTAGCTGTTGTGGACACACGATCCAGAGACCCAGCTTCTCGCCAAATGCAGCCTGGCCTAGCTCGTGGTACCGGTCATATCGCACTCCCGGTGTCATTTCGTGCATCTCAACCATTTGCCAGAGAGTGAACAAGGTGATGATCCATGACAGTATCAGTATCACTGCGCCAGGACCCCTGTAATTTCAATCAAAGGAGAAATAAACCATATGGATCACTAATTATAAGATAAGAGATCATTGTGATGTCAGATTTCCAACATGTTTTGGATCGGTTTCTCTTTCATCAGAATCAATTCCAAAACCCGAAGCTAATCACAGAAGCTTCTCAAGGATTTCTAAATATGTTTATATACAACTTTCCAATATAGGACTCATTGAAAAGAAATTGGAATTCCAAAAATTTAGTAGTTATAAGAGTGATAGACTATCAGCAGGTTTGGCAGGGATCCAATGCAAGCTTATCTACAAATCAAATGCGTGTTTGAAAATCTTTCTACAATTAAATTCAAATCAATTCTTGAGAAAAGCCTCTTTAAGTAGTTTATGTATCCCAGAATTGTTATGTGAAAAAATAAGTGATTGTCCCAATATGCTATTAGACTTGTAGTTTCTGATTAGAAGTGATTCTAGAGCATTTTGACGTGGAGCCAAACATGCTATGTGTCTAGATGCATCATGTGGTATTGTAATGAACCGGATCTAATAGCAGTTTGAATTATGTGCAAATTGTGAAATCAAACATGCCCTAAATGATCAAAACATTGTTACAAAGTGACATATTGTCATGATTTGTGATTTGCAATGTAAGTAGTGATTAAGAGAGTGAGAAAAGTGGCATTCAGATCTCTCCAGCATACAAATCACCACAAACTATTTTATATGATCCCTTTGAAAATCTCTTAGAATTTAGAGCCCAAACTCTGACCTCAAAAGCGAGTTCAGAGGTTAAAATTGCACTCATATATAAAGGTTATCTTCGCTATCAATGTGAGATTTGGTAACAGGATCATTGTTTCAAATTTGAATATACATAGTTTTAGAGTGTATACCAGCCCATCATAGACATGGCATAAGGAAGGCTGAGGACACCAGCACCAACCATGGCAGTGAGATTGTGGAAAGCTGAGGACCACCATTTTGCATCTCTGGAGGCAGTGACAGGAAGCCAATCATCAACTCCTTTCCTTGCAGCAATTGCATTTTCATTCTCCATCTTTCTTTCTTTCTTTCTTTCTTTCTTGCCAAACAAAATAACCACTAGGCACTCAAAGTTCTTGCAGTCTGTGATCTTTATAATCGGGATAATTTTACTCGTAGCTTGTAATTTAAAACTGCCATAATATACAAACTGTGAAGTTCATGGTAGATGGAAGCATAACTATAAATAGCATAACATGTTGTACTTGTCCAAACATGAGCTTCTTTCTCGTAGAGTGCCACTCGGTCAACCAAGTTGTTAGAGTTAACTGATTTTCCGAATCACCATAATGTGCTGACTCATGAGTGGTACGGAAATCTGAAAAATAAAAATGGAGAGTTTTATCCTTTTTTTTCTTCTAATACATGTGGATAGAAATCTATTGTGTTATTTCAATTTTTTCTCTCACCAATGAAATTATTCCATGTCGGTTAAAAAATAATAGATCCAACGTAATTTAATCTCAAGTCGTACACCCACTACATATATGATCGAATAGCCCTTATATGTGAATGACAATCCTCACCTCTAAATTAGCTTTTAGACTAAAGTTTGACATTCTAAATTGTAATATGATATCAGAGTTTATGGCGACCACCCGTATATGCGCCACCTGCAGATATTTATTCGTGCATATTCCAAGCCCTTAGCCTGAATGGGGTGTTGAGAAGTCTCTCTCTAGATATATAACCAAGATAACCCTTATATAAGAAATGATAAACCTCTCTTAAGCACTCACGGCAAGAGAATTAGTCACACTTATCACTTATCGTCCCTCAATACATTTGAGCTAAAAAAAATTTTACATGATTCTGTCATGTAAAATGAAATGACCACCACTATATACATATTCTAAAACTTTTTCAAACATTTGATCATCACAACTTTGAGTGAGAATGTATTATTTTTTACAAAATGGCTCATCATATATAACATTTATGCAACTAAAGAACCAGAACTCTTATAACTTGAATCTGTTATTGTGCAGCTACTACTTCCATCCTCCTTAGCTTGGCCATGTGCTCCAAAAGAAAAATACCTGTTCATCAATTTCTTACTGATGGGGCTCTGCTTGTATTTCATTGGTTGATTGGAGCAAGAGGTTCCCATTGTAGCACCACATTTTTGCTTATTGTTTGGAGAATGAGAAGAAATAGACAACTCTTGAAAAGGACTAGAAATTGAATGAGAAAAAACATGCCCATGTGGCTTTACCTTAATCACACCCTGCATTAACCCTGCAGTGAAGTATTCTTTTGCTGATGGACTTGGAAGTAAAGTCTTTATAGATAGTGTTCTCTTGTTGTTTGGAAGAGAGCACTGTTTTGAGTATCTTTGCCTTAATGGAATTGGAAAGTCTTCCAATTTTTTCCTTGAATTGAAAGAATCCACTGAATCATCATCTTCTAACACTGAGGTAGCTGGTTTTGATTCTCTTCTCCTTGGCCATTGGAGAAGGTTCGTTAAGCGCCTTGTAGCAGTGTTGGCAGAACATGACTTGAAAATGTTCGATGAATTGTCTGAGTCATAATTGTTTAGTTCACTTGAGCATGAGTTTGATTCTACACTTGCATGATCAAAATTAACCTCAGATGAATTCTCATTCTCAATGCTTGTGTATAAGAATATCTCAGCATCTGAGATTCTAAATGAAGTTCCAGGGCTACCTCTGAAACCGTGATTTTTCAGACGACTAACAAGAAAATTTCTTGCTATATGATCTTGAGAAAAGTCAGAGATTCCTCCAGCTGAAATCAACTGTTTGATTAGAATTTCAGAAGATGCTGATCTTGGTCTTTGCTTCAGATGATCCAGGGGAGTCATCCCATCAGCATCGCGAATGTTCAGATTAACAGACGCAATAGACATCAATAGTTCCACCACATCACATTGGACATCATGAATTACAGCTACATGAAGAGCTGTTCTTCCATCATTGTTCCTGACATTGATGATGTCCCTCATGTTCACAATTTTCTCACTTAGCAGGTTCTTCATGAGCTCAGTGTGCTTTTCCATTCTGCAGAAACCAGGGCTTCTGAAACCAGCCACTGCCATGTGAAGAAAAGTATCCCCATAGTGATTGGTCAATGTTGTTAATGAGGGAGATGCTTGGATCAGAATCTCTAACACAGGTAAGTAACCCCTGTAAGAAGCCACATGTAATGCTGTATTTCCTTGAGCATCAGTTGAGTTGATGATATCATAGGATAAAATTAGATTTCTCACCACCTGCATCATTAAAATAGTAAAAGTAAGTAACAATTAATTTGTTAAACCCAATGAAAATGGCAGAAGTAAGTTTGGACATGCTGAAATTCTGTAGCATTAACTGTTCCCTAAAGCATCAAATGTGAAGGTAAGTGGTAGTCATACAATAAGTTGCCTGTTTTAAGCAAAATATTTAACATTAACTCTGATTTTGAGTCTATGTATACAAGATTCTATGGTTTCTATCTCTAGTCAGGTGTCAAAAGGGGTCAATTGGAATAAGGCATTGAGATGCTCGTTTGGATCAACGTTGTCCCAATTGATTTTGGATAAAATTGATTTTGACAAAAGGGGGTCAAACAATCCAGTGGTAAAATCTCAGACTTGACTATGTCATAAACTCAGAGGCTACTCTCTCAGGCTTCTAACAAAATCAATTCTACACAATCATTCATAAACATCTATATTGTCATCCAAAATTATTTTACTCGATCAGAATTGGTTATGAGGCTTACTGCAGTCACATACTTAGAGGAATTCACCCAAATGTGTATGGTGTTATTTAAACTGTGTACTAAATAAAATATTTCATTTAACCCTCATCTTTAAAACTACATACAAATTATCAAGAATCTGATATCCATGTCCTAGTTCCTCATGACTTCTATGTATAACAATGCTATAAAATAAGTAAGGCTCCTGAATTGTCTACAAGCACATTAAGTGCATGCTTGAAATTTTTTCAACAATTGATTCTAAAACCAGACTTAATTATCTTTCTAAATCTTTCTGTGCGTAGCTTATGGGTTCCATAATTGATTCTAAAAAATGAGAAACGAGCTATAAGTTATCTGCCTCACCTCAACTTGCCCTTTACCAGCTGCTGCATGCAAGACTGTACATCCTTGAGCATCTCTATAAGATAAAATCTCAGAAACACTTCCCAGAAGCTGCTTCAGCATCTCCCAATTCCCTCCTCTAGCAGCAGCATGAATTGCCCTGTTCACCATCTCCCTCTTGAAAACCCCACCACCTCCATCTAAATTCTCTTCAAAATTTTCTCCAAGCCTGCTAAGGCACTCTTTTCTTGAGAGGGCAGAACCAAGCAGAATCTCAAAAACTTCAGAGTTCTTGCTCCTGGCTGCAGCATAAAGCATGTCAGTCACACCATACTCTCCTTCACCAAACACAATCAAATGGTCCCTTCCTAACAACTCCTGAACAAATTCCACATCCCCGGCCGAGGCTGCAGTGTAGAGAAGCCACCCGCCATAGCCGGCACGCATGAGAGAGTTCTTGTTGTCCCCTCTTACTGTCTCACACTCTCTCAGAAGACTCCTTGCAACCTTGGAGCGGTTCTTGGCAACATCTTCAAACTGAGCCTCATCGTCCCACACGGTTTCAAGGCGGCGGATTCTTCGAAGGGAAGTGAGCTTGATGAGGAGGTTGGTGTCAAGGTGAAGAAGCTCAGTGACAAGATCATATAGACCATTTGCAGCAGCATAATCAATAGGAGATGCATACCACCACTTGTCTCCTGTACTCTCCCAACGAAGAGGGAAGTTAGAGGGAGCCATGATTCACTTCACACCTCTATGCTCAATTTCCACTTTCAAGCAGAAGAAAAAACTGGTTTTTCAGACACCCTTAAAAGTGTAAAGTGAAGATATGCTTTAGTTCTTTGTGTAAGTGTTTATTCTCTTGGATTGAAAGTTGTTGAAAAGCTATAATGGGATGAAAATTCTAGGAAGTGAGATTAAGAATTAGCCTTGTAAACAGTGAAGTATACAAGGAACCAACATGTTGGCATATACTATAAATAGTTGGTGCAGGATGTTAAATGACAAAAGGAAAATGTCCCTAATGCTGGATTTGTGATGGAGGATACTTGTTAATTGTTATCTATAGTGGAGAATAAGTTAAAAAGAAGGCTTAGAAAGATTGAGATTCTCTGGTCCGTGAGCTCACAGAATAAGAGTATTTTATTTTATTAGATTATGGTAAGTTGTAATTCCATTGACCCCACTATGATTGTGGTTGTTTGTTTGATTTCATTCAGTAGAGGAAATTTCGAGGTTTGTGTCAAGTGTGGCATGACATGGAGCACTCATTTAGCCGGACACATGAAGATAAAAAAGGATTTTGTGGACATGAAATTTTATTGTTCATAGTTTAAGGCACAAATTTCCTTACATGATTGATTAATTTGCATAACTTGCGGGCCAAAAATTATTTGCCTTTGCTGAACTTTGGAAGCCATAATAAGCTTTTGTGGCGTTCTTCGTTTGGCGTACCAGATCTTAAATGCGTGTGATTTAGAAAAAAGAGGAAGGAAAAAAGAATAATCCTAAAAGTAAACACATCTTATATGTTCTCTTCATTTTTCTATCTCAACCACATCTTATAATATTCTCTTCATGTCAAAAAATAAGCTCTCACACTCCAATTCAAGCTACACTAAAAGAGGGATTGCAAAAGAAAAAATAGAAATGAAAGATATGAATTATGATGAGAAATATAATAGAAAAAAATAGAGACAAATAG
Organism: Lotus japonicus; assembly: GCF_012489685.1. Lineage (NCBI taxonomy): Eukaryota > Viridiplantae > Streptophyta > Magnoliopsida > Fabales > Fabaceae > Lotus > Lotus japonicus. The sequence goes on along the minus strand of NC_080044.1, from coordinate 70,759,047 downwards.
AAAATCAATGTAGTGTTAATGAATCAAGTACTATTACAGTGGAAAAATTCACAAAAAAAAAAAAAATTGCAGTGGAAAAGACAAAGGAACGTCCCCACTAAATACCCATAAATTGCATCCCTAACGCACCCTTTGATTAGCTAGTAAATCAGCTGATTGACTACATTTCCTAATCACATGGACTACATAAATACAACTAATTTTGTCCCATAAATAGTCATTCTTCTCGTTAAGGGTATTCAAATTTTTGGCCATATGAGAAGGGTCACTCTTGATGACATTCTTGAGACAGAACTTGAACGCATTGTATATGGCTAAGACCTCAGCTTCGATAGCCCAAACAACACCCACCTGTTGCAACCGAGGATCAATCCTTGATGATTTCGCAGCACACCTCCAATGCCATTCGTATAATGTTTCTTTACAAGCAGTCATTTGTTGAACAACTCCATAATTGTGACGTGCTATGAGATCATTTTACACTCGAACTCGATCAGATCGGATATGTAATTATTGGAATAATTGTTGGATGCATAATAACTTATATGCTGTTCTCTGCATGAACCTAGGAGACTATATATTGTACAATCTTCATTACATGCCAAAAAGTATATTACCGGTAAGAGGCCAATCACTTATTCTAATTTCATTAGTGAAGGATAAGTATTTAGCAGATTACTAAAATGAGATTTGCTGCTTCCAAGAATTATAGTTGATAGGTAGCCTAGTAACAATCATCAGCACTACTAACCCTAAACAAATGAGTTCTGATATCATTTTGCGACAATACTAAAAGGATCATCAAGGAAAAAATATGTCTAAGTCATTGTAAACTGCCCCTGCAAGTTGAACTCTCTGTTTCTCCCCTCCACTAAGTCTGTGCTTCTCTCCTCTACCAGGGCCAAATCTCCACCACTCCACTTGTTTATATCCAGGTGGAGAGTACAACCCTCCAAAACATCTCATAAAAAGTGTGAATTCATTTCGTTTTCGAACAACATATTCACTTTTATAGTTCCGGACTGAATTCATGCACTTTGTGATACATAACTTGTACTCCCACAAATGTTGGTTAATTCCCAAAAACTAATGGAATCTTGCCAAGCATACAACACAACAAGCTTGATTTGCCCGATCCTTTTGACCCATAAGGTAGTAGTGTAGCCACTGCATTTTCTCTAATTTTTCCAGAACTCCAAACTAGAGATTGTGTTTGCTCTACCTTTGATCGATTTCTCCTATAGAGATGATCATAGTAGATCTTATTCAGTAGTTACTCTTTAGTCCAACCACTTTGGGTGCATATATAACTTCCAATCATTAGATTTGGAGGTGGGAAGGTAGTAGTTTAATTTGTGGGTCAATAGGATCGGGAAAATCAAGCTTGCTGTCTTGTATGCTTGGCGAGATACCACTAGTCTCCGGGGGAATCAACCAACATCTGTAGAGCTACAAGTTATGTAGCCCAAAGTGCATGGATTCAGTCCGGAACAATAAGAGAGAATATATTGTTCGGAAAAAAAAATGAATTCACACTTTTATGGGAATGTTCTCGAGGGATGTGCTATCCACCAGGATATACACATGTGAATTGATGGAGAGTTTACCCTGATGAAGGAGAGGGGCACAAACTTTAGCGTAGGATAGAAACAGGATTCATCAGTTGGCAAAGGCAGTATGCAATGATTAGGACATCTATTTCCTGGATAATCATTTTAGTGTTTGTGGATGCACATACCAGAACTCTTCTATTTAAGGTCAGCACTCCTGATTAGGTAGTTCAACAATGGAGTTACATCCTGCACATAGTAAAAAAGCACTGATTAATGTAACATCCCATGTTAGATTTTTGGGTCACAAATATAACTTTTAATTGTGTTAGGGCCATTATTTAATTAGCCAAACTAAAGTGGTCTATTTAATATTGATCTTATGGCTAAGGGCATATGTGTTATGAAAAGGTATTGTGCAGATACCATAAGGCAATATTCTAATTTGATGAGGGGCCAAATTAGAAATATTGAAAACAGAATTGTAACTGATGCAGTTACTTATAGGGTTATGGTCCCCAATTGTAGACACAACGTAACAACGTAAAAAAAGTTTCTCCTCATCCCCATCAGAGGAGAACATCAGGAAACCCTAAGGGTGATCTACAATTGGAAGATCACAACCCCAGATCCTTCAGCGATTCTCATGGCTCATTCAGGTACGCTTCCGCTCTAGATCTTCATCGTGTTTTTCGGGTATGGGTTAATCAAGTGTGATTTAGGATTATGCTCCTATTTTCTATATGGGTAGAAAAGCATGTGGTTAGGAACAAATCCTTATTTGTAAGAAACCTACAAGTGGTATCAGAGCCACCCATGCCTGATTCATGTATGATTTTGGTAATTTTTTTAAGATTAGGGTTTCAATTTTGTGATATTGGGAATTATGTTCATCGAACAGTTTCATGAGAAAATATGTTTCCGCTATTTATTGTGTTATGTGATAGTGTGGTTTTTTTTTTATTTTAACACCGGTGGCGGTGATTAATTTTTTTTGGTGCTGTGATGGTGTTGCTTTTATTGGGGATTTGCTGCACTGTTTTCATTTCACATGTCTGCCACGCTTGCACTCCATGTGTGAATTCAGTCAAAGAAACTATATAGACTTGATTCAGTTTTATAATTGCATTCATTCAACAGTTTCGTCTTTTATATATATATGAAACGTGAATATCAAAAACAGCATGGATATTGATTTATTTGCAAAGCACGTGAATATCAAAATTGCATTCAGTTTTGTTTGCAATATGGATATATTGATTGTGAATCAATTTATGTATTCTGGGTTCACGTGAATCATGAATTCTTTTTTTCATATATGTAAGTTTTTGAATTTGACATGTTAAAAGAGATTATATAATTGTGAACCATGCTTCTGTTTCAATTCGTTGATAATTCGGCTATGGGTATATGGAAAATTATTAGTGTGCGTTCAAATTTTGGCTATGGTTTGTATTTTTTTATACAATTGTTTAATATTTTAAATGAGTCAATTAAAATAAGAAAGTCACAAAAGTGACCTCTTTTTATGGAGATTGCTCATAAGAAATATTAAAAGTTTGTGCGTGTGTATGTTTATCCATGCGAGTATTAATGGACCCCAAAGGAAAAGTTAATGCTTGGCCGGATTTCATACACACCTGTGATGATAAACATGTGATAATTTTAAGGGTTTACATGTGAATGATAAATCAATCCAAAGAAGGGTTTGTTATTTGACATGATTTATTATCAATGTTTGATCATTACAACAAGAGTACCACTAGCAATTAGTATTACTGTCAAAAGACATGATATTGATGGTGCACTAGGTATCTTGAGATGGGTTATGTCATTATTTGAACATACAAATGATTTGGTTTTTCTAGTTTATAATGTGAGTATATTTATAGTATCTATTTTGTTCTACATTCAGCTACTATTGGTTCGATATCTGCTAATCTAAATTTGGTTCTGGTCCTTAATGGAACAAATTTTAAGGACTGGAAAGAGAACATGGAAATTGTTCTTGGCTGCATGGATCTTGACCTTGCATTAAGGGGGGCCTAACCCGCTTCTCTTACGGAATCTAGTACCTCTGAACAGAGGAAAGATTATGAGAAGTGGGATCGCTCCAATCGCATGAGTCTCATGATCATTAAGCGCATCATTCCTGAGGTCTTTAGGGGTACTATCTTGCAAGAGATAAAAGGTGCCAAAGATTTCCTTGCTGAAATTGAAAAGCGCTTCGCAAAAAAGCGATAAGGCGGAAACAAGTACTCTTCTTCAGAACTTGATTTCCATGAAATATCAGGGCAAAGGAAATATAAGGAACACATTATGGGCATGTCAAATATTGCTTCAAAACTTAAGGCGCTAAACTTGAGCTGTCGGATGACTTGCTCATTCATTTAGTATTTGCTTTCTCTTCCTGCACAATTCAGTCAGTTTAAGATATCTTATAACTGTCAAAAGGAGAAATGATCTCTTAACGAGCTCATTTCATTTTGTGTGCAAGAAGAGGAAAGGTTGAAGCAAGAAAAGAAAGTGCTAATTTTGTTAGCACCTCTAAAGACAAGGGCAAAAGAAAGAAAACTGTTGAGCCCAAGAATGAAGCTGCAAATGCTCCAGCACAAAAGAAACAGAATGAGGATGATAACTGTTTCTTTTGCAATGTGTCTGGGCATGTGAAAAAGAAATGTCCTAAATATCACGCTTGGCGTGCAAGGAAAGGTACATTTATGAGGTCAATTTAGCTTCAGTACCTAGAAACACTTGGTGGTTAGACTCCGGTGCAACTACTAACATCAGTGTTTCAAGGCTGGACTACCTGAACTACCGAAAGCCAAATGATGTTGAAAGATACATTTATGTTGGAGATGGCAAGTCGGTGGATGTGGCAGCTACAAGGCATTTTAGATTATTATTGTGTACTGGATTTTATTTGGATTTGAAAGATACTTTTGTGGTTCCGTCATTTAGACGGAATTTGGTTTCAGTTTCTTATATGGACAAATATGGTTATTTATGTTCATTTGGAAATAATAAATTCAAGTTGTCTTTTAACTCAAATGTTGTTGGAACCGGTCCACTTATGGGATATGATAATCTATATTTGTTGATACTGTAGCTACTATAGTGAATCTCTGAATGTGGAATCGTCCCACAGTACACCATGCCAGGGTCACCTAGCATGAATGGTGTGGCTAAAAGACGAAACCGGACTCTTAAGGATATGGTAAGGAGTATGATTTGTCATCCTACCTTGCCAGAGTCACTTTGGGGAGAGGCACTAAAGACTGCAGCTTACATTCTAAATAGAGTGCCAACCAAGGCAGCTGCCAAAACACCTTATGAGTTTTGGACTGGGCGAAAGCCTAGTTTGAAACATTTTCATGTATGGGGATGTCCAGCTGAGGCAAGGCCTTATAGGCCAAATGAAAAGAAATTGGACTCCCGAACAGTGAGCAGCTACTTTATTGGTTATTTTGAAAGATCCAGGGGCTATAAATTTTATGATCCCAAATTAAAGACAATTTTTGAGACGGGAACAGCCACGTTCTTTGAGGATATAGAGTTTGGAGGGGAGAATAAGATTAGAGACTTTGTTTTAGAGGAAGAGTCGGTAACAATTCCAAAACCGATTCATACAGTTGCTTTTGATGAAGCAAGTACGGAACCTCTACAAGACATTGTTGTTGAATCTCCTCCTACTCAAGGTGATATGGTGGTTCATGAAGAACAAACTCAAGATCCTCAAGAACAAGTGTTACAAGAACCAATACCTTTGCGGAGATCCACTAGAGAAAGGAGAAATGCTATTCCAGATGATTACATAGTCTTTCTCCAAGAACATGAGGAAAATAATGGTATGATGGAAGTTGATCCAATCAACTTCCAGCAAGCCATGCAGGATTCCAACTCTAAAAAGTGGATTGAAGCAATGAAGGAAAAGTATAAGTCCATGCAAGACAATAAGGTTTGGGAACTTGTCCCATTACCAGAAGGTGTGAAACCCATTGGTTGCAAATGGATATTTAAGACCAAGCGGGATTCTAATGGTAATGTGGAGAGGTATAAGGCTCGTCTTGTGGCTAAGGGTTATACTCAAAAGGAAGGGATTGACTTTAAAGAGACTTTCTCTCCGGTTTCATCGAAAGACTCTTTTAGGACAATCATGGCTCTTGTTGCACATTATGATTTGAAACTTCATCAAATGGATGTCAAGACAGCGTTTCTCAATGGAAACATTGATGAGACAATCTATATGGTGCAACCAGAAAACTTTGTGTCAGGAGACCCAAAGAATATGGCTTGCAAATTGACAAAATCCATTTATGGACTAAAGCAGGCATCTCGTCAGTGGTACCACAAATTTCATGAAGTAATTCTCTCATTTGGTTTCGAGGTGAATGTTGTTGAGGATTGTGTGTATCACAAATTCAGTGGGAGCAAGTATATTTTCCCGGTTCTGTATGTTGATGACATACTGCTTGCCACTAATGATATAGGCATGTTGCACGAAACCAAGAGATTTCTATCAAGAAAATTTGAAATGAAAGATCTTGGTGACGCTTCCTTTGTTTTAGGAATTCAGATACACCGAGACCGATCTCGGGGTATTCTGGGATTGTCACAAAGGAACTATATCGAAAAGGTACTTAAAAGGTTTGGCATGCAGAATTGTACATCAGGGGATACTCCAGTTGCTAAGGGAGACAAATTTAGTCTCAGTCAATGCCCAAAAGGAAACTTATAAATTCAGGAAATGCAAAAGATTCCTTATGCATCAACTGTAGGGAGTCCTATGTATGCCCAAGTTTGTACGCGTCCAGATATGTTGGGATGTTAGGCAGATATTTGAGCAATCTGTGAGACCCAAGTTTTTGAGTTGGAATAAACCGAATAAAATTTCTTTTCACGATTAATTTGATGTAACGTGAAGGGAAAACCTGAACAAGGGGTAAATGGATGGAATGAATTTGTGAAGGAGAAAGTTCAAGAAAAGCTAAAGATTGTATCAAAGTCGATAAGAGTTATAGCACGACTAATATTCGCATTTAAAACCTAGGACAAGAACTTTAGGAAACAAAACTATGTTCCAGCTTTGGAACACTATAGGAATATAATTTCCAACAAACTTCCAGCTTTGGAACACTATAGGAAATTTTCCAAAAATCTTCTAGAGGAAAATAAGACTTTCTCTTATTCCTTTCCAAAACGAGCGTTTCGATACGAAACTCTAGGATGTACGAACGTCTGATTCCGATACTCGGAAGTTTGCCGAAACGGAATCCCTGATAGTTCAGAAACCCTAAAATCGACGGACGATGGAGACTTTTCTACTCGGGGCTTCAAATAAAGATTTCATCCGCGGACGCTCACTCTAATCGACGTTCCAAATCTTTCTTCAGAAGGAAGTTTCTGCATCCGAGGTCAATATCATAAAGTGCATAAAGTGCATTTTTAATGCCGGTAGACATTAAAAACAAGCCTCGAAAACCAAAAATCATACTGATATTTCTTTGAAGAATTAGAAGATTCAGCGGGAAGAATATTGTGTCTAAAATACGTTGGAATCAGTAGGAAAAATCGGAATCGCGAAATTTTCATTTTTCCGCGTTTTCCATTTCCTATATATAGTATGAAAAATGAAAAAAAAAAAAAACAAAAAATTGCCATTTGGAGAGGGAGTGGCCGAGAGCTTGGAGGAGAGAAAGAGGAGAAGTGATTTTCGCCGTTTCTTGCCCGATTGCTTCACCGTTCGTTGCTAATCGAAGACATCGAGGTATAGTTACTATCTCTCACTTCTGATCGTCAGATCTGTCGACTTCTTCTATGTCTTTCTGTGCTCAAAGTTTTGAGCTTTTTGTAAAACTGTTCAAATAAGCTGATTTCAGTGTCTAAACTTATTCCCTGCATGCTTCTGAGCGTGTTCTGCGGATTAGATTTTGTCAGATGTCGACGAAATGCCGCCGGAATCAATTTTTGCATCAAATACCCATTTCTGGGCAAAGTTTCGTTCTTTACGCTTAAAACTGACGATTGAGCTTAGTGCTAGTAGGATTAGTCGTCATAAACGTCGTTGTTGACATTCCCATCCAATTTGTTTTTCGAAAATTCAGTTTTGAAATTCTGAGCTAAAAATATTGACCAAAATACCCCTGCGACAGTTTTTAACCCGATAATTTTTCTGAGAGTTTCCCTGGCCTAGATATCGCCTAAGAATACCTAGGAATTGATTTAGATCGAAGAAAAAGTTCGAAAACCCTATTTTCCATAGTGGCCGAAACCTATTTGCTTGGGTACCGTGTCCAAAAATAATTTTTGGGTCTCTATGACCTGAGACATTGCGTAGCTCTTTCAATTGTCGAAATTTTGGCGCCGGTTTCGTGTCATTCCGAGTTCTGTAGCTCGAGTTATGCACGTTTTAGCGAATAAAGTGTTTTTGCACAAAACTTGAATCGAGTCAAAACTCATCCATTCGGGGAAAGCCCTTTCATTCGTGCCTAAGTGTTGTACTCTGAAGTTTCTTGAGCTTTGTCTAACTCTAGTTAGTATTGTTTCGATTATGTCGACTTAATTTGATTGATTTCTGCTTTGTTTGCTCTAAGGTTCGTTTGTGGAAACCTTGGGCTTGACTGAACAAGCTTGTGAGCGAGACCTGCACCGCGAGACTAGAACAACTCGAGGTTAGGGCAACTTACTTACTAGCTATTTCCTTGTAGGCGTCGATCAATTCGACTGGGTTATTGTGTTGATATTGAATATTGCTTGGATATTGTTTATCGCTTTATGGAAAAATGTTTTCTGAGAGGCTTCGGCCGTTTGCTGGTTAATCTAGGATGTGTTGGAATATGCTGTTTATGCTTATTGATTGCGCTGATTTAGTTATGCTATTCCACTTATATCTGTGATACTGATGAGTGAGGATAACGGGCAAGTCATGCCGAATTTTATGAGATTTTTGAGAGAGTTCGAAAGGACGAACGGAGTTCGGACCTTGTTATGTTTTAATGGATCGAGACCTTCTCAAGGAATTGTTTGGGATTATGGGATCCCTGAAACTTATAGGAAGTATTATAAGATTAAAAGAAACCTATTTTCTCAAGGAAAACTCATAAGACATTAATCAATCTCTAAAACCATTGAATAATGGTAACAACCTTAGATAAGAGCTTGGAGCTTGAATATTAGTTTGAAAGATGAGAAGGGTCGCCGAGTCCAAGTTTAGAAGAAACTTACAAGTTTCCGAGTATGTTGATACTCTTTTGCTCGATGAGCAGTTTATTGTTTGGCTATCTAAAGTTTAGCCGGAAATTATAAGTTTCCAAGTACTTCGGTACTCTTCGCTCGATGAGCAGTTTATTGTTTGGCTATCTAAAGTTTAGCCGGGAACTATGAGTTCCAAGTTCATTCTTTCTTCTTTTGATTAATTCATTTTGTCGCATAATCGACATTATCTTCGGCTTAACGGGCGCGAATCCTTATGTTCAACCCGACGGGTTGGACCGATTCGGCAATAATCGTTTGACACGCGTGAATCCTTATATTCAATCCGAGGGATTGGATCGATTCGGCGGTAGTCACTCGGGCACGCGTGAATCCTTATATTCAATCCGATGGATTGGATCGATTCAGCCATCTCCATATAAACTCGCGTGAGTCCGTGAGTTCAATCCGAGGGATTGGACCGATTCAGCGATAATATTTCGACACGCGCGGATCCTTATATTCAATCCGAGGGATTGGATCGATTCGGCGATAGTCATTAGACGCGCGCAACGTCCGTATGTTCGACTCTAATGAGAGAACCGACTTGGCGTTGTCATTTACTGCGTGTGCGAGTCCTTGTGTTCGACCCAATGGGTTGGATCGACTTGACATGCCTATTTTTGGGATCAACGTTTGAATTGACATTGCATGCATACATGCGCCCAATATGGAATTGTTGAGATAATGCTTATTGTATTGTTGAGATATTATTCATTGAATTGTTATTAGAGCCTTGATAACATACTAAGTATATACCTTAGGGTAGGCAATACAGAACATATAAATATATATATACAACATATATATATACATACCCCCTTATTCTTCACATGCTGTTTGTATTATCTACTATATTCCGTGAGTTGACCCTAGCGCCGTGGCTTTGTTTGTATGTTTGTGTTTGGGCGGTCGGCCTGCTGCCAGACGTTCAACAGATGATTCAAGAAGGTTCGTCGTTCGGGGAGGACCCGGAGCGAAATGACTACTACTGAGCCTTCGACGTGGACCCGGACTTCATGGAAGATCAGATGAGGGTCGAAGATAGTGGTGTAGGATATGGGTGGTTAGAGTTACTGATTTTGGTTGTCATGGTCATAGCTCTGATTCATCAGTTGTATTTTGGGGCAGGGTAGGTTCCCGACTATTAGCTTTTTGTGTGATTCTCTTCCATGAGGATCACAGGGAGTTTGTCGGGCGTAGGAAGTCTTTTGGAGGCCGTTTGGGGCTAATTTATTTTCTTGGAGGACTGTAGTTATAAAGCTTGTGACACTGACTATGAGCCGCACTTATTTGCCCGCGGGCACTACTTTCAATTACTTAATATTACTTTCCGTCACTTGAGGACACTCGTGACGATGTTTTTAGTTGCAGCAAGGGCTGTGCTTATTTTGTATATTAATCGCTGTTAATTGCGATTGGGTTGAGACCTTATTTCGACAAGTCTTTTTATTTAAACAAAACACAAAAAAAAACCTGCTTTTCCGCTTTATTTTATTTTTGAGTTACTAAAGTGACGCCACCGAAATCGGGGTGTTACATTGTGGTATCAGAGCTTGTCGAGTCTTTCGGGAGTCTTTGGGGAATAGGTCTTCTGTGCTAGGTTGTGTGAATCTGCAAAGAGTAAAAAATTGATTGTCTGCCAAGCGATTTTTCGCTTAGAATTGATTGAAGTTAGTACTTAATCATATTGTATAGTTATGCTAGATGCTATCTTATGGTTAGTACTAACTGTTTGTTTAACTAAACAGAACATGGAGAACATGAACCAACTCGCTGGGGCAATGACTGCTATGGCCCAGGCAATGACAAATCAAACTGCGGAGAACGCTCAGTTGCGTGCTGACAAAGCTGAACGTGAGCGACATAAGCGTGAGAGGGAGGTAGCCCTGGACCAGAATAGGGGATTGAATGATTTTAGAAGGCAGGATCCACCCAAGTTCACAGGTGGGACTGACCCGGACAATGCGGATCTATGGATCCAAGAGATTGAGAAGATTTTCGAAGTACTACAGACTAGTGAAGGGGCCAAGGTGGGCCTGGCAACTTATCTGCTGCTGGGCGATGCTGAGTACTGGTGGAGGGGTACCAGAGGAATGATGGAAGCAAATAATGTGGAAGTGAACTGGGCTTCATTTCGTGCTGCTTTTCTGGAGAAGTATTTTCCAGATAGTGCTCGTGACGAGCGTGAGGCACAGTTTCTGACTCTTCGTCAGGGTAGCATGTCCATTCCGGAATATGCTGCTAAGCTGGAATCGTTGGCCAAACACTTTCGATTCTTCCGCAATGGGGTTGATGAACCCTACATGTGCAAACGCTTTGTGAATGGGCTGAGGCCTGACATTGAGGACTCAGTGAAACCGTTGGGAATCATGCGCTTCCAGTCCTTGGTTGAGAAAGCCACAGAAGTGGAGTTAATGAAGAACAAGAGGTTGAATCGTGCTGGAACTGGAGGACCAGTAAGGTCAGGTCCTCAGAACTATAAAGGAAGAGGTAAATTCCAACAGAAGAAGCCGTATCAACGCCCTTTGAGGGAAGGTTTTACCTCGGGGCAGTATAAGCCCATAAATGCTACCGGAGGAACAGGAAACAAGACTTCGGGCCAAGGAGTAACGTGTTACAGGTGCAAGAAGGTGGGGCACTACTCTAACAAGTGTCCAGACGGGGGACCTCTATGTTTCAATTGCAACCGTCCGGGGCATCAAGCCAAGGATTGCAATGTAACCAGGGTTGAGCCATCTGTGCCTACGGTGAGAGGAAGACATCCTGCTGCACGGGGAGGAGTCTATGTCTCGTGCGGCGAGGGAGCTGGTAGACTAGTCAGAGGAGAGCGCACGAACGATGGTAACCTTCTAACTATTCCTTCTCATTCTAGGATAACATGCTTTATTACTCTCGTAGAACGTGCAACACACCTAACTTGCCTTTACTGTCGAGCTTTGACTTTATAGTTATTACGCCTAATAATACTTTATTTGACCGTTGCTCGTGTTTAAACTATAGAAGTTACACGAGGTTTAGAATAACGCGTTAAGCCTAGAAAAGTAGTATGGCACCGATGCGTTTAACAAAGGAGCTAGAAGCTGAAGAATGAATCTCCGAGAGATTCCGTATGGATAGTATACGTATGGTGTCGAGAGTGTGTAGTTCCGTAGCGGCATCATTGAGGATTTAATATCAGGGTAATTGTGACTACTGGATGATAGGAACTCATTGACTGTTCCAGTGGGTTTTTCTAAATTTCACCTTCGATGTATTAGGCTTGATCAACTTAATATTGAGGGGGTGATATTCGGAATCAGAACTGGTAATGGACTTTGATAGAAGGATGTGTAAGATGAATTTGAATTGATCGAGGTTTAGTCGGATTTGGGAGGAAAGTTCGTGTTAAGCACTTGATTGTAAAAGATTAAGATTTAAATCTTTGGAAGTTGATGATTGTCGTATATAAATTAATTGGTTAGTTCGTGTGATTACTCCAAGTAGAGGTAGACTAAGTCAAGAGATTTAATGTTGGAAAAATATTAGGTATTTTCTCGGAAGTTATGAAGTCATAGGTTATGTGATTACTGAGTGGAATTGTTAGAGACTAAATAGGTTGGATTTAATCAGGTTATAGATGATAGCTTGATAGTAGCAAGATTGAGAAGAATTAACTTTGAACTAGATTGTTGTAGTCGAGTTCGAGGAATAAGTTTTGCTAAGTGCATGATTAATTTGTGGAGACATTATAGTCTTAAGAGATGAATTTTCACTTGAAAAGTGTTGAAGGGTCAAAGGACATTACCGATGCAAACTAGATAAAAGTTTAGATTTTAAGCCCATGAAGTTTAACTTGAATGTGTAAGACTTAGAGAATTGTCAGGAGTTTGCTGGAGTGACTAAGTGTTGAATCAATGATTAAGTTAGAAAAAGAAAGTTTTAGCATAAGTTGAATACTTGGGATTGTTGACATGGATTTCAGGAAAACATGCTAAGATTACTAAGTGAGATTTACTAAGTTGGATTGAAATCTTAGGGTTAAGATTGACCTTGAGAGTTGAGAATCACGTACGAGTAGGAGATCTTATGGTTGTAGGTGTGATAATAGGATTTGAATCTTAGAAGATTAGAGATCTGAAGATGAGTTGCGGGTTAAGACCATTGAGGTACAGTATAAGAGAGATCTTGAAGTAAAGGAATTCGGAGTTGTGTAGAGTGTTAAGGTTGGTTATAAGTTGGTGATCGATTGATGTTGATTATGGGATTGCGGACATAATGAACCATGTGATAAGATTTGAATGATGTTAGCATAGTAAGTTATGATTATGGATATCAGGATCAAGTTGTGAGTGTGAAAGCATGACGACACTTATCAGGTCGTTTGTGTAAGCGAAGGAGTTTTAGTTTTAAGAAATGGATATTCACTTAAGAAGTATTGAAGGATTAAAGGCCATTAGAGGACCAAACTTGGTGAAGGTTTAGGTTTTAAATCTATGGATTTCTGTCTAAGGTGTGTAGGACTCGAAGTTTGTCAGAACTTGATTGAGAGATTAAGAAATTGATTGACGAGATGGTGATTGAGATACAGAAAGGAAAGTGCTAGTATTAAGATGAATACTTGAAGTCGTTATATTTGGGCAAGTTTCATAGAGTCTAAGAGTGAATGGAACCTTGTTATGGATTCTGATGAGGTATACTAGAGTTAACCAATGAATTCTACTAAGTTGAATGAGGATCCTAGGGCTAAGGTTGACCTAGTGAGCTGAGATTCATGTACGCATAAGGAATTTAGTGGTGTTAGCGGTTACGATAACAGTTAAATCTCGGGAGGTTGAAGGATCGGATGATAAAATGACTAGTTAAGTCCTTTGAGGTATAGTTATGATTTAATCTTCTAGGGGATGAGTTCTGATTTGTGCGAAGTGTTAAGGATTTCAATAAGTGTAAATTAGTTTGAGTAAGGAAAGTTTTGAAGAAAGAGATGTCAATAATGGGTTGTTAGATATTAAGATGAAGATTTGCTTATAAGTTGTTGATAAGTTGATGTTAAAGGGAATGAGTCTAGTGATGCACTAGGTATTAAGGCTCAAGTCGAGGTTTAATTTGAAGGGTGACTAAGTAGAAGATTGATTTCATGGTGCTATATGGGAGTTAGATGAAGAGACCAAGGAATAATATTCGGAGTTTTTGCTGAACCCTAAGTTTCGAGGACGAAACTTTCTTTTTGGAGGGTAGTAATGTGAGACCCAAGTTTTTGAGTTGGAATAAACCGAATAAAATTTCTTTTCACGATTAATTTGATGTAACGTGAAGGGAAAACCTGAACAAGGGGTAAATGGATGGAATGAATTTGTGAAGGAGAAAGTTCAAGAAAAGCTAAAGATTGTATCAAAGTCGATAAGAGTTATAGCACGACTAATATTCGCATTTAAAACCTAGGACAAGAACTTTAGGAAACAAAACTATGTTCCAGCTTTGGAACACTATAGGAATATAATTTCCAACAAACTTCCAGCTTTGGAACACTATAGGAAATTTTCCAAAAATCTTCTAGAGGAAAATAAGACTTTCTCTTATTCCTTTCCAAAACGAGCGTTTCGATACGAAACTCTAGGATGTACGAACGTCTGATTCCGATACTCGGAAGTTTGCCGAAACGGAATCCCTGATAGTTCAGAAACCCTAAAATCGACGGACGATGGAGACTTTTCTACTCGGGGCTTCAAATAAAGATTTCATCCGCGGACGCTCACTCTAATCGACGTTCCAAATCTTTCTTCAGAAGGAAGTTTCTGCATCCGAGGTCAATATCATAAAGTGCATAAAGTGCATTTTTAATGCCGGTAGACATTAAAAACAAGCCTCGAAAACCAAAAATCATACTGATATTTCTTTGAAGAATTAGAAGATTCAGCGGGAAGAATATTGTGTCTAAAATACGTTGGAATCAGTAGGAAAAATCGGAATCGCGAAATTTTCATTTTTCCGCGTTTTCCATTTCCTATATATAGTATGAAAAATGAAAAAAAAAAAAAAACAAAAAATTGCCATTTGGAGAGGGAGTGGCCGAGAGCTTGGAGGAGAGAAAGAGGAGAAGTGATTTTCGCCGTTTCTTGCCCGATTGCTTCACCGTTCGTTGCTAATCGAAGACATCGAGGTATAGTTACTATCTCTCACTTCTGATCGTCAGATCTGTCGACTTCTTCTATGTCTTTCTGTGCTCAAAGTTTTGAGCTTTTTGTAAAACTGTTCAAATAAGCTGATTTCAGTGTCTAAACTTATTCCCTGCATGCTTCTGAGCGTGTTCTGCGGATTAGATTTTGTCAGATGTCGACGAAATGCCGCCGGAATCAATTTTTGCATCAAATACCCATTTCTGGGCAAAGTTTCGTTCTTTACGCTTAAAACTGACGATTGAGCTTAGTGCTAGTAGGATTAGTCGTCATAAACGTCGTTGTTGACATTCCCATCCAATTTGTTTTTCGAAAATTCAGTTTTGAAATTCTGAGCTAAAAATATTGACCAAAATACCCCTGCGACAGTTTTTAACCCGATAATTTTTCTGAGAGTTTCCCTGGCCTAGATATCGCCTAAGAATACCTAGGAATTGATTTAGATCGAAGAAAAAGTTCGAAAACCCTATTTTCCATAGTGGCCGAAACCTATTTGCTTGGGTACCGTGTCCAAAAATAATTTTTGGGTCTCTATGACCTGAGACATTGCGTAGCTCTTTCAATTGTCGAAATTTTGGCGCCGGTTTCGTGTCATTCCGAGTTCTGTAGCTCGAGTTATGCACGTTTTAGCGAATAAAGTGTTTTTGCACAAAACTTGAATCGAGTCAAAACTCATCCATTCGGGGAAAGCCCTTTCATTCGTGCCTAAGTGTTGTACTCTGAAGTTTCTTGAGCTTTGTCTAACTCTAGTTAGTATTGTTTCGATTATGTCGACTTAATTTGATTGATTTCTGCTTTGTTTGCTCTAAGGTTCGTTTGTGGAAACCTTGGGCTTGACTGAACAAGCTTGTGAGCGAGACCTGCACCGCGAGACTAGAACAACTCGAGGTTAGGGCAACTTACTTACTAGCTATTTCCTTGTAGGCGTCGATCAATTCGACTGGGTTATTGTGTTGATATTGAATATTGCTTGGATATTGTTTATCGCTTTATGGAAAAATGTTTTCTGAGAGGCTTCGGCCGTTTGCTGGTTAATCTAGGATGTGTTGGAATATGCTGTTTATGCTTATTGATTGCGCTGATTTAGTTATGCTATTCCACTTATATCTGTGATACTGATGAGTGAGGATAACGGGCAAGTCATGCCGAATTTTATGAGATTTTTGAGAGAGTTCGAAAGGACGAACGGAGTTCGGACCTTGTTATGTTTTAATGGATCGAGACCTTCTCAAGGAATTGTTTGGGATTATGGGATCCCTGAAACTTATAGGAAGTATTATAAGATTAAAAGAAACCTATTTTCTCAAGGAAAACTCATAAGACATTAATCAATCTCTAAAACCATTGAATAATGGTAACAACCTTAGATAAGAGCTTGGAGCTTGAATATTAGTTTGAAAGATGAGAAGGGTCGCCGAGTCCAAGTTTAGAAGAAACTTACAAGTTTCCGAGTATGTTGATACTCTTTTGCTCGATGAGCAGTTTATTGTTTGGCTATCTAAAGTTTAGCCGGAAATTATAAGTTTCCAAGTACTTCGGTACTCTTCGCTCGATGAGCAGTTTATTGTTTGGCTATCTAAAGTTTAGCCGGGAACTATGAGTTCCAAGTTCATTCTTTCTTCTTTTGATTAATTCATTTTGTCGCATAATCGACATTATCTTCGGCTTAACGGGCGCGAATCCTTATGTTCAACCCGACGGGTTGGACCGATTCGGCAATAATCGTTTGACACGCGTGAATCCTTATATTCAATCCGAGGGATTGGATCGATTCGGCGGTAGTCACTCGGGCACGCGTGAATCCTTATATTCAATCCGATGGATTGGATCGATTCAGCCATCTCCATATAAACTCGCGTGAGTCCGTGAGTTCAATCCGAGGGATTGGACCGATTCAGCGATAATATTTCGACACGCGCGGATCCTTATATTCAATCCGAGGGATTGGATCGATTCGGCGATAGTCATTAGACGCGCGCAACGTCCGTATGTTCGACTCTAATGAGAGAACCGACTTGGCGTTGTCATTTACTGCGTGTGCGAGTCCTTGTGTTCGACCCAATGGGTTGGATCGACTTGACATGCCTATTTTTGGGATCAACGTTTGAATTGACATTGCATGCATACATGCGCCCAATATGGAATTGTTGAGATAATGCTTATTGTATTGTTGAGATATTATTCATTGAATTGTTATTAGAGCCTTGATAACATACTAAGTATATACCTTAGGGTAGGCAATACAGAACATATAAATATATATATACAACATATATATATACATACCCCCTTATTCTTCACATGCTGTTTGTATTATCTACTATATTCCGTGAGTTGACCCTAGCGCCGTGGCTTTGTTTGTATGTTTGTGTTTGGGCGGTCGGCCTGCTGCCAGACGTTCAACAGATGATTCAAGAAGGTTCGTCGTTCGGGGAGGACCCGGAGCGAAATGACTACTACTGAGCCTTCGACGTGGACCCGGACTTCATGGAAGATCAGATGAGGGTCGAAGATAGTGGTGTAGGATATGGGTGGTTAGAGTTACTGATTTTGGTTGTCATGGTCATAGCTCTGATTCATCAGTTGTATTTTGGGGCAGGGTAGGTTCCCGACTATTAGCTTTTTGTGTGATTCTCTTCCATGAGGATCACAGGGAGTTTGTCGGGCGTAGGAAGTCTTTTGGAGGCCGTTTGGGGCTAATTTATTTTCTTGGAGGACTGTAGTTATAAAGCTTGTGACACTGACTATGAGCCGCACTTATTTGCCCGCGGGCACTACTTTCAATTACTTAATATTACTTTCCGTCACTTGAGGACACTCGTGACGATGTTTTTAGTTGCAGCAAGGGCTGTGCTTATTTTGTATATTAATCGCTGTTAATTGCGATTGGGTTGAGACCTTATTTCGACAAGTCTTTTTATTTAAACAAAACACAAAAAAAAACCTGCTTTTCCGCTTTATTTTATTTTTGAGTTACTAAAGTGACGCCACCGAAATCGGGGTGTTACATTGTGGTATCAGAGCTTGTCGAGTCTTTCGGGAGTCTTTGGGGAATAGGTCTTCTGTGCTAGGTTGTGTGAATCTGCAAAGAGTAAAAAATTGATTGTCTGCCAAGCGATTTTTCGCTTAGAATTGATTGAAGTTAGTACTTAATCATATTGTATAGTTATGCTAGATGCTATCTTATGGTTAGT
Organism: Lotus japonicus; assembly: GCF_012489685.1. Taxonomy (NCBI): domain Eukaryota; kingdom Viridiplantae; phylum Streptophyta; class Magnoliopsida; order Fabales; family Fabaceae; genus Lotus; species Lotus japonicus. The sequence goes on along the minus strand of NC_080044.1, from coordinate 70,740,897 downwards.
ACTAACTGTTTGTTTAACTAAACAGAACATGGAGAACATGAACCAACTCGCTGGGGCAATGACTGCTATGGCCCAGGCAATGACAAATCAAACTGCGGAGAACGCTCAGTTGCGTGCTGACAAAGCTGAACGTGAGCGACATAAGCGTGAGAGGGAGGTAGCCCTGGACCAGAATAGGGGATTGAATGATTTTAGAAGGCAGGATCCACCCAAGTTCACAGGTGGGACTGACCCGGACAATGCGGATCTATGGATCCAAGAGATTGAGAAGATTTTCGAAGTACTACAGACTAGTGAAGGGGCCAAGGTGGGCCTGGCAACTTATCTGCTGCTGGGCGATGCTGAGTACTGGTGGAGGGGTACCAGAGGAATGATGGAAGCAAATAATGTGGAAGTGAACTGGGCTTCATTTCGTGCTGCTTTTCTGGAGAAGTATTTTCCAGATAGTGCTCGTGACGAGCGTGAGGCACAGTTTCTGACTCTTCGTCAGGGTAGCATGTCCATTCCGGAATATGCTGCTAAGCTGGAATCGTTGGCCAAACACTTTCGATTCTTCCGCAATGGGGTTGATGAACCCTACATGTGCAAACGCTTTGTGAATGGGCTGAGGCCTGACATTGAGGACTCAGTGAAACCGTTGGGAATCATGCGCTTCCAGTCCTTGGTTGAGAAAGCCACAGAAGTGGAGTTAATGAAGAACAAGAGGTTGAATCGTGCTGGAACTGGAGGACCAGTAAGGTCAGGTCCTCAGAACTATAAAGGAAGAGGTAAATTCCAACAGAAGAAGCCGTATCAACGCCCTTTGAGGGAAGGTTTTACCTCGGGGCAGTATAAGCCCATAAATGCTACCGGAGGAACAGGAAACAAGACTTCGGGCCAAGGAGTAACGTGTTACAGGTGCAAGAAGGTGGGGCACTACTCTAACAAGTGTCCAGACGGGGGACCTCTATGTTTCAATTGCAACCGTCCGGGGCATCAAGCCAAGGATTGCAATGTAACCAGGGTTGAGCCATCTGTGCCTACGGTGAGAGGAAGACATCCTGCTGCACGGGGAGGAGTCTATGTCTCGTGCGGCGAGGGAGCTGGTAGACTAGTCAGAGGAGAGCGCACGAACGATGGTAACCTTCTAACTATTCCTTCTCATTCTAGGATAACATGCTTTATTACTCTCGTAGAACGTGCAACACACCTAACTTGCCTTTACTGTCGAGCTTTGACTTTATAGTTATTACGCCTAATAATACTTTATTTGACCGTTGCTCGTGTTTAAACTATAGAAGTTACACGAGGTTTAGAATAACGCGTTAAGCCTAGAAAAGTAGTATGGCACCGATGCGTTTAACAAAGGAGCTAGAAGCTGAAGAATGAATCTCCGAGAGATTCCGTATGGATAGTATACGTATGGTGTCGAGAGTGTGTAGTTCCGTAGCGGCATCATTGAGGATTTAATATCAGGGTAATTGTGACTACTGGATGATAGGAACTCATTGACTGTTCCAGTGGGTTTTTCTAAATTTCACCTTCGATGTATTAGGCTTGATCAACTTAATATTGAGGGGGTGATATTCGGAATCAGAACTGGTAATGGACTTTGATAGAAGGATGTGTAAGATGAATTTGAATTGATCGAGGTTTAGTCGGATTTGGGAGGAAAGTTCGTGTTAAGCACTTGATTGTAAAAGATTAAGATTTAAATCTTTGGAAGTTGATGATTGTCGTATATAAATTAATTGGTTAGTTCGTGTGATTACTCCAAGTAGAGGTAGACTAAGTCAAGAGATTTAATGTTGGAAAAATATTAGGTATTTTCTCGGAAGTTATGAAGTCATAGGTTATGTGATTACTGAGTGGAATTGTTAGAGACTAAATAGGTTGGATTTAATCAGGTTATAGATGATAGCTTGATAGTAGCAAGATTGAGAAGAATTAACTTTGAACTAGATTGTTGTAGTCGAGTTCGAGGAATAAGTTTTGCTAAGTGCATGATTAATTTGTGGAGACATTATAGTCTTAAGAGATGAATTTTCACTTGAAAAGTGTTGAAGGGTCAAAGGACATTACCGATGCAAACTAGATAAAAGTTTAGATTTTAAGCCCATGAAGTTTAACTTGAATGTGTAAGACTTAGAGAATTGTCAGGAGTTTGCTGGAGTGACTAAGTGTTGAATCAATGATTAAGTTAGAAAAAGAAAGTTTTAGCATAAGTGAATACTTGGGATTGTTGACATGGATTTCAGGAAAACATGCTAAGATTACTAAGTGAGATTTACTAAGTTGGATTGAAATCTTAGGGTTAAGATTGACCTTGAGAGTTGAGAATCACGTACGAGTAGGAGATCTTATGGTTGTAGGTGTGATAATAGGATTTGAATCTTAGAAGATTAGAGATCTGAAGATGAGTTGCGGGTTAAGACCATTGAGGTACAGTATAAGAGAGATCTTGAAGTAAAGGAATTCGGAGTTGTGTAGAGTGTTAAGGTTGGTTATAAGTTGGTGATCGATTGATGTTGATTATGGGATTGCGGACATAATGAACCATGTGATAAGATTTGAATGATGTTAGCATAGTAAGTTATGATTATGGATATCAGGATCAAGTTGTGAGTGTGAAAGCATGACGACACTTATCAGGTCGTTTGTGTAAGCGAAGGAGTTTTTAGTTTTAAGAAATGGATATTCACTTAAGAAGTATTGAAGGATTTAAAGGCCATTAGAGGACCAAACTTGGTGAAGGTTTAGGTTTTAAATCTATGGATTTCTGTCTAAGGTGTGTAGGACTCGAAGTTTGTCAGAACTTGATTGAGAGATTAAGAAATTGATTGACGAGATGGTGATTGAGATACAGAAAGGAAAGTGCTAGTATTAAGATGAATACTTGAAGTCGTTATATTTGGGCAAGTTTCATAGAGTCTAAGAGTGAATGGAACCTTGTTATGGATTCTGATGAGGTATACTAGAGTTAACCAATGAATTCTACTAAGTTGAATGAGGATCCTAGGGCTAAGGTTGACCTAGTGAGCTGAGATTCATGTACGCATAAGGAATTTAGTGGTGTTAGCGGTTACGATAACAGTTAAATCTCGGGAGGTTGAAGGATCGGATGATAAAATGACTAGTTAAGTCCTTTGAGGTTATAGTTATGATTTAATCTTCTAGGGGATGAGTTCTGATTTGTGCGAAGTGTTAAGGATTTCAATAAGTGTAAATTAGTTTGAGTAAGGAAAGTTTTGAAGAAAGAGATGTCAATAATGGGTTGTTAGATATTAAGATGAAGATTTGCTTATAAGTTGTTGATAAAGTTGATGTTAAAGGGAATGAGTCTAGTGATGCACTAGGTATTAAGGCTCAAGTCGAGGTTTAATTTGAAGGGTGACTAAGTAGAAGATTGATTTCATGGTGCTATATGGGAGTTAGATGAAGAGACCAAGGAATAATATTCGGAGTTTTTGCTGAACCCTAAGTTTCGAGGACGAAACTTTCTTTTTGGAGGGTAGTAATGTGAGACCCAAGTTTTTGAGTTGGAATAAACCGAATAAAATTTCTTTTCACGATTAATTTGATGTAACGTGAAGGGAAAACCTGAACAAGGGGTAAATGGATGGAATGAATTTGTGAAGGAGAAAGTTCAAGAAAAGCTAAAGATTGTATCAAAGTCGATAAGAGTTATAGCACGACTAATATTCGCATTTAAAACCTAGGACAAGAACTTTAGGAAACAAAACTATGTTCCAGCTTTGGAACACTATAGGAATATAATTTCCAACAAACTTCCAGCTTTGGAACACTATAGGAAATTTTCCAAAAATCTTCTAGAGGAAAATAAGACTTTCTCTTATTCCTTTCCAAAACGAGCGTTTCGATACGAAACTCTAGGATGTACGAACGTCTGATTCCGATACTCGGAAGTTTGCCCGAAACGGAATCCCTGATAGTTCAGAAACCCTAAAATCGACGGACGATGGAGACTTTTCTACTCGGGGCTTCAAATAAAGATTTCATCCGCGGACGCTCACTCTAATCGACGTTCCAAATCTTTCTTCAGAAGGAAGTTTCTGCATCCGAGGTCAATATCATAAAGTGCATAAAGTGCATTTTTAATGCCGGTAGACATTAAAAACAAGCCTCGAAAACCAAAAATCATACTGATATTTCTTTGAAGAATTAGAAGATTCAGCGGGAAGAATATTGTGTCTAAAATACGTTGGAATCAGTAGGAAAAATCGGAATCGCGAAATTTTCATTTTTTCCGCGTTTTCCATTTCCTATATATAGTATGAAAAATGAAAAAAAAAAAAAAAAACAAAAAATTGCCATTTGGAGAGGGAGTGGCCGAGAGCTTGGAGGAGAGAAAGAGGAGAAGTGATTTTCGCCGTTTCTTGCCCGATTGCTTCACCGTTCGTTGCTAATCGAAGACATCGAGGTATAGTTACTATCTCTCACTTCTGATCGTCAGATCTGTCGACTTCTTCTATGTCTTTCTGTGCTCAAAGTTTTGAGCTTTTTGTAAAACTGTTCAAATAAGCTGATTTCAGTGTCTAAACTTATTCCCTGCATGCTTCTGAGCGTGTTCTGCGGATTAGATTTTGTCAGATGTCGACGAAATGCCGCCGGAATCAATTTTTGCATCAAATACCCATTTCTGGGCAAAGTTTCGTTCTTTACGCTTAAAACTGACGATTGAGCTTAGTGCTAGTAGGATTAGTCGTCATAAACGTCGTTGTTGACATTCCCATCCAATTTGTTTTTCGAAATTCAGTTTTGAATTCTGAGCTAAAAATATTGACCAAAAATACCCCTGCGACAGTTTTTAACCCGATAATTTTTCTGAGAGTTTCCCTGGCCTAGATATCGCCTAAGAATACCTAGGAATTGATTTAGATCGAAGAAAAAGTTCGGAAAACCCTATTTTTCCATAGTGGCCGAAACCTATTTGCTTGGGTACCGTGTCCAAAAATAATTTTTGGGTCTCTATGACCTGAGACATTGCGTAGCTCTTTCAATTGTCGAAATTTTGGCGCCGGTTTCGTGTCATTCCGAGTTCTGTAGCTCGAGTTATGCACGTTTTAGCGAATAAAGTGTTTTTGCACAAAACTTGAATCGAGTCAAAACTCATCCATTCGGGGAAAGCCCTTTCATTCGTGCCTAAGTGTTGTACTCTGAAGTTTCTTGAGCTTTGTCTAACTCTAGTTAGTATTTTCGATTATGTCGACTTAATTTGATTGATTTCTGCTTTGTTTGCTCTAAGGTTCGTTTGTGGAAACCTTGGGCTTGACTGAACAAGCTTGTGAGCGAGACCTGCACCGCGAGACTAGAACAACTCGAGGTTAGGGCAACTTACTTACTAGCTATTTCCTTGTAGGCGTCGATCAATTCGACTGGGTTATTGTGTTGATATTGAATATTGCTTGGATATTGTTTATCGCTTTATGGAAAAATGTTTTCTGAGAGGCTTCGGCCGTTTGCTGGTTAATCTAGGATGTGTTGGAATATGCTGTTTATGCTTATTGATTGCGCTGATTTAGTTATGCTATTCCACTTATATCTGTGATACTGATGAGTGAGGATAACGGGCAAGTCATGCCGAATTTTATGAGATTTTTGAGAGAGTTCGAAAGGACGAACGGAGTTCGGACCTTGTTATGTTTTAATGGATCGAGACCTTCTCAAGGAATTGTTTTGGGATTATGGGATCCCTGAAACTTATAGGAAGTATTATAAGATTAAAAAGAAACCTATTTTCTCAAGGAAAACTCATAAGACATTAATCAATCTCTAAAACCATTGAATAATGGTAACAACCTTAGATAAGAGCTTGGAGCTTGAATATTAGTTTGAAAGATGAGAAGGGTCGCCGAGTCCAAGTTTAGAAGAAACTTACAAGTTTCCGAGTATGTTGATACTCTTTTGCTCGATGAGCAGTTTATTGTTTGGCTATCTAAAGTTTAGCCGGAAATTATAAGTTTCCAAGTACTTCGGTACTCTTCGCTCGATGAGCAGTTTATTGTTTGGCTATCTAAAGTTTAGCCGGGAACTATGAGTTCCAAGTTCATTCTTTCTTCTTTTGATTAATTCATTTTGTCGCATAATCGACATTATCTTCGGCTTAACGGGCGCGAATCCTTATGTTCAACCCGACGGGTTGGACCGATTCGGCAATAATCGTTTGACACGCGTGAATCCTTATATTCAATCCGAGGGATTGGATCGATTCGGCGGTAGTCACTCGGGCACGCGTGAATCCTTATATTCAATCCGATGGATTGGATCGATTCAGCCATCGCCATATAAACTCGCGTGAGTCCGTGAGTTCAATCCGAGGGATTGGACCGATTCAGCGATAATATTTCGACACGCGCGGATCCTTATATTCAATCCGAGGGATTGGATCGATTCGGCGATAGTCATTAGACGCGCGCAACGTCCGTATGTTCGACTCTAA